>NC_090933.1:396470653-396773683 GCF_040938575.1 Ambystoma mexicanum
AAATTATGCAAACACACATGAAGAACATTTTGAAATGAGAAAGCTGCACCAATATGCTGTAATTAACCAATTACTGCAAAAAATCTGCATTTTATCATGAAAAAGTACCCGGAACGCTACCGTAATATATAAAATGACAGCGAAACTCACCTGAAAATGAAACAAACACACATGAAGAACATTTTGAAATGAGAAAGGTGCACCATTACGCTGTCATTAATCCATTACTGGCCAAAATCTACATTTTATCACGAAAAAGTACCCGGAACGGGCCGGAATGCTACCCTAATATATAAAACGGCAGCAAAACTAACCTGAAAATGATGCAAACACACATCAAGAACATTTTGAAATGAGAAAGGTGCACCAGTATACTGCCATTAACCCATTACTGCCCAAAATCTACATTGTATTACGAAAAAGTACCCGGAACGGGCCAGAACGCTACCCTTATATATAAAACGCCAGCGCAACTCACCAGAAAATTATGCAAACACACATGAAGAACATTTTGAAATGAGAAAGCTGCACCAATATGCTGTAATTAACCCATTACTGCACAAAATCTGCATTTTATCATGAAAAAGTACACGGAACGCTACCGTAATATATACAATGGCAGCGAAACCCACCTGAAAATGATGCAAACATACATCAAGAACATTTTGAAATGAGAAAGGTGAACCAATATGCTTTCCTTAACCCATTACTGCTCAAAATCTACATTTTATCCTGAAAAAGTACCCAGAAAGAACCAGAACGCTACCCTAATATATAAAACGGCAGCGAAACTCACCTGAAAATGATGCAAACACACATCAAGAACATTTTGAAATGAGAAAGGTGCACCAGTATGCTGTGATTAACCCATTACTGCCCAAAATCTACTTTTTAACATGAAAAAGTACCCGGAATGGCCCAGAACGCTACCCTAATATATGAAACGGCAGCAAAACTAACCTGAAAATGATGCAAACACACATCAAGAACATTTTGAAATGAGAAAGGTGAACCAATATGCTTTCCTTAACCCATTACTGCTCAAAATCTACATTTTATCCTGAAAAAGTACCCGGAAAGAACCAGAACGGTACCCTAATATATAAAACGGCAGTGAAACTCACCTGAAAAAGATGCAAACACACATGAAGAACATTTTGAAATGAGAAAGGTGCACCAATATGCTGTCATTAACCCATTACTGCACAAAATCTACATTTTATTACGAAAAAGTACACTGAACGGGATGGAACGCTACACTAGTATATAAAACGGCAGCGAAAATCACCTGAAAATGATGCAAACACACATGAAGAACATTTTGAAATGAGGAAGGTGCAACCAATATGCTGTCATTAACCCATTATTGGCCAAAATCTACATTTTATCAAGAAAAAGTACCCGGAACGGGCCGGAATCCTACCCTAATAAATAACACAACAGCGAAACTCTCCTGAAAATGATGCAAACACACATGAAGAACATTTTGAAATGAGAAAGGCACACCAATATGCTGTCATTAACCCATTACTGCCCAAAATCTACATTTTATCACGAAAAGAAAAGTACATGGAACGTCCTGGAACTGTACCCTAATTTATAAAATGGCAGCGAAACTCACCTGAAAATGATGCAAAGACACATGAAGAATATTTTGAAATGAGAAAGGTGCACTAATAACATTTTCAAATGAGAAAGCTGCACCAATATGCTGTCATTAACCCATTACTGCACAAAATCTACATTTTATCCTGAAAAAGTACCCGGAACGGGCCAGAACGGTATCCTAATATATAAAACGGCAGTGAAACTCACCTGAAAATGATGCAAACAAACATGAAGAACATCTTGAAATGAGAAAGGTGCACCAATATGCTGTCATTAACCCATTACTGCCCAAAATCTACATTGTATTACGAAAAAAAGTACCCGGAACGGGCCAGAACGCTACCCTAATATATAAAACGCCAGCGCAACTCACCAGAAAAATGTGCAAACACACATGAAGAACATTTTGAAATGAGAAAGCTGCACCAATATGCTGCCATTAACCCATTACTGCACAAAATCTGCATTTTATCATGAAAAAGTACCCGGAACGCTACCGTAATATATAAAATGGCAGCGAAACTCACCTGAAAATGATGCAAATACACATGAAGAACATTTTGAAAAGAGAAAGGTGCACCAATATGCTTTCATTAACCAATTACTGCCCAAAATCTACATTGTATTACGAAAAAGTACCCGGAACGGGCCAGAACGATACCCTAACATATAAAACGCCAGAGCAACTCACCAGAAAATTATGCAAACACACATGAAGAACATTTTGAAATGAGAAAGCTGCACCAATATGCTGTCATTAACCCATTACTGCACAAAATCTACATTTTATCCTGAAAAAGTACCCGGAACGGGCCAGAACGGTACCCTAATATATAAAACGGCAGTGAAACTCACCTGAAAATGATGCAAACACAAATGAAGATCATTTTGAAATGAGTAAGGTGCACCAATATGCTGTCATTAACCCATTACTGCCCACAATCTACATTGTATTATGAAAAAGTACCCTGAACGGGCCGGAACGCTACCCTAATATATGAAACACCAGTGCAACTCGCCAGAAAATTAAGCAAACACACATGAAGAACATTCTGAAATGAGAAAGCTGTACCAATATGCTGTCATTAACCCATTACTGCACCAAATCTACATTTTATCCTGAAAAAGTACCCGGAACGGGCCAGAACGGTACCCTAATATATAAAATGGCAGTGAAACTCAGCTGAAAATGATGCAAACAAACATGAAGAACATCTTGAAATGAGAAAGGTGCACCAATATGCTGCGATTAACCCATTACTGCCCAAAATCTATATTGTATTACAAAAATGTACCCGGAACGAGCCAGAAGGCTACCCTAATATATAAAACGCCAGCGCAACTCACCAGAAAATTATGCAAACACACATGAAGAACATTTTGAAATGAGAAAGCTGCACCAATATGCTGTAATTAACCCATTACTGCACAAAATCTGCATTTTGTCATGAAAAAGTACCCGGAATGCTACCGTAACATATAAAATGACAGCGAAACTCACCTGAAAATGATGCAAACACACATGAAGAACATTTTGAAATGAGAAAGGTGCACCATTATGCTGTCATTAATCCATTATTGGGCAAAATGTACATTTTATCACGAAAAAGTACACGGAACGGGCCGGAATGCTACCCTAATATATAAAACAGCAGCAAATCTAACCTAAAAATGATGCAGACACACATCAAGAACATTTTGAAATGAGAAAGGTGCACCAGTATGCTGCCATTAACCCATTACTGCCCAGATTCTACATTGTATTACGAAAAAGTACTCGGAACGGGCCAGAACGCTACCCTAATATATAAAACGCCAGCGTAACTCACCAGAAAATTATGCAAACACACATGAAGAGCATCTTGAAATGAGAAAGGTGCACCAAGATGCTGTCATTAACCCATTACTGGCCAAAATCTACATTTTATCACGAAAAAGTACCCGGAGCGGGCCGGAACGCTACCCTAATATATAAAACGGCAGCAAAACTAACCTGAAAATGATGCAAACACACATGAAGAACATTTTGAAATGAGAAAGGTGCACCATTATGATGTCACTAACCCATTAGTGCCCAAAATCTACATTTTATCCTGAAAAAGTTCCCGGAAAGAACCAGAACGGTACCCTAATATATAAAAAGGCAGTGAAACTCACCTTAAAAAGATGCAAACACACATGAAGAACATTTTGAAATGAGAAAGGTGCACCAATATGCTGTCATTAACCCATTACTGCACAAAATCTACATTTTATCATGAAAAAGTACCCGGAACGGGCCGGAATCCTACCCTAATAAATAACACAACAGCGAAACTCTCCTGAAAATGATGCAAACACACATGAAGAACATTTTGAAATGAGAAAGGCACACCAATATGCTGTCATTAACCCATTACTGCCCAAAATCTACATTTTATCACAAAAAGAAAAGTACATGGAACGTCCTGGAACTCTACCCTAATTTATAAAATGGCAGCGAAACTCACCTGAAAATGATGCAAAGACACATGAAGAATATTTTGAAATGAGAAAGGTGCACTAATAATATTTTCAAATGAGAAAGCTGCACCAATATGCTGTCATTAACCCATTACTGCACAAAATCTACATTTTATCCTGAAAAAGTACCCGGAACGGGCCAGAACGGTATCCTAATATATAAAACGGCAGTGAAACTCACCTGAAAATGATGCAAACAAACATGAAGAACATCTTGAAATGAGAAAGGTGCACCAATATGCTGTCATTAACCCATTACTGCCCAAAATCTACATTGTATTACGAAAAAAAGTACCCGGAACGGGCCAGAACGCTACCCTAATATATAAAACACCAGCGCAACTCACCAGAAAAATATGCAAACACACATGAAGAACATTTTGAAATGAGAAAGCTGCACCAATATGCTGCCATTAACCCATTACTGCACAAAATCTGCATTTTATCATGAAAAAGTACCCGGAACGCTACCGTAATATATAAAATGGCTGCGAAACTCACCTGAAAATGATGCAAACACACATGAAGAACATTTTGAAATGAGAAAGGTGCACCAGTATGCTGCCATTAACCCATTACTGCCCAGAATCTACATTGTATTACGAAAAAGTACTCGGAACGGGCCAGAACGCTACCCTAATATATAAAACGCCAGCGTAACTCACCAGAAAATTATGCAAACACACATGAAGAGCATCTTGAAATGAGAAAGGTGCACCAAGATGCTGTCATTAACCCATTACTGGCCAAAATCTACATTTTATCACGAAAAAGTACCCAGAGCGGGCCGGAACGCTACCCCAATATATAAAACGGGAGCAAAACTAACCTGAAAATGATGCAAACACACATCAAGAACATTTTGAAATGAGAAAGGTGCACCAGTATGCTGTGATTAACCCATTACTACCCAAAATGTACTTTTTAACATGAAAAAATACCCGGAACGGCCCAGAACGCTACCCTAATATATAAAAAGGCAGCAAAACTAACTTGAAAATGATTCAAACACACATGAAGAACATTTTGAAATGAGAAAGGTGCACCAATATGATGTCATTAACCCATTAGTGCCCAAAATCTACATTTTATCCTGAAAAAGTACCCGGAAAGAACCAGAACGGTACCCTAATATATAAAAAGGCAGTGAAACTCACCTTAAAAAGATGCAAACACACATGAAGAACATTTTGAAATGAGAAAGGTGCACCAATATGCTGTCATTAACCCATTACTGCACAAAATCTACAATTTATTACGAAAAAGTACACTGAACGGGATGGAACGCTACCCTAGTATATAAAACGGCAGTGAAAATCACCTGAAAATGATGCAAACACACATGAAGAACATTTTGAAATGAGAAAGGCACACCAATATGCTGTCATTAACCCATTACTGGCCAAAATCTACATTTTATCATGAAAAAGTACCCGGAACGGGCCGGAATGCTACCCTAATAAATAACACAACAGCGAAACTCTCCTGAAAATGATGCAAACACACATGAAGAACATTTTGAAATGAGAAAGGCACACCAATATGCTGTCATTAACCCATTACTACCCAAAATCTACATTTTATCACGAAAAGAAAAGTACATGGAACGTCCTGGAACTCTACCCTAATTTATAAAATGGCAGCGAAACTCACCTGAAAATGATGCAAAGACACATGAAGAATATTTTGAAATGAGAAAGGTGCACTAATAACATTTTGAAATGAGAAAGCTGCACCAATATGCTGTCATTAACCCATTGCTGCACAAAATCTACATCTTATCCTGAAAAAGTACCCGGAACGGGCCAGAACGGTATCCTAATATATAAAACGGCTGTGAAACTCACCTGAAAATGATGCAAACAAACGTGAAGAACATCTTGAAATGAGAAAGGGGCACCAATATGCTGTCATTAACCCATTACTGCCCAAAATCTACATTGTATTACGAAAAAAGTACCCGGAACGGGCCCGAACGCTACCCTAATATATAAAACGCCAGCGCAACTCACCAGAAAAATATGCAAACACACATGAAGAACATTTTGAAATGAGAAAGCTGCACCAATATGCTGCCATTAACCCATTACTGCACAAAATCTGCATTTTATCATGAAAAAGTACCCGGAACGCTACCGTAATATATAAAATGGCAGCGAAACTCACCTGAAAATGATGCAAACACACATGAAGAACATTTTGAAATGTGAAAGGTGCACAAATATGCTGTCATTAACCCATTACTGCCCAAAACCTATATTTTATCATGAAAAAGTACCCAGAACGGGCCAGAACGCTACCCTAATATATAAAACGGCAGCAACACTAACCTGAAAATGATGCAAACACACATGAACAACATCTTGAAATGAGAAAGGTGCACCAATATGCTTTCATTAACCCATTACTGCCCAAAATCTACATTGTATTACGAAAAAGTACCCGGAACGGGCCAGAACGCTACCCTAATATATAAAACGCCAGAGCAACTCACCAGAAAATTATGCAAACACACATGAAGAACATTTTGAAATGAGAAAGCTGCACCAATATGCTGTCATTAACCCATTACTGCACAAAATCTGCATTTTATCATGAAAAAGTATCCGGAACGCTACCGTAATATATAAAATGGCAGCGAAACTCACCTGAAAATGATGCAAACACACATGAAGAACATTTTGAAATGAGAAAGGTGCACCAATATGCTGTTATTAACCCATTACTGGCCAAAATCTACATTTTATCACGAAAAAGTACCCGGAACGCTACCCTAATATATAAAACGGCAGCAAAAATAACCTGAAAATGATGCAAACACACATGAAGAACATTTTGAAATGAGAAAGGTGCACCAATATGCTGTGATTAACCCATTACTGCCCAAAATCTATGTTGTTATCATGAAAAAGTACCCGGAACGGGCCAGAACGGGCCGGAATGCTACCATAATGTGTAAAACGCCAGCGCAACTCACCAGAACATTATGGAAACACACATGAAGAACATTTTGAAATGAGAAAGCTGGACCAATATGCTGTCATTAACCCATTACTGCACAAAATCTACATTTTATCCTGAAAAAGCACCCGGAACGGGCCAGAACGGTGCCCTTATATATAAAACGGCAGTGAAACACACCTGAAAATGATGCAAACACAAATGAAGAACATTTTGAAATGAGAAAGGTGTACCAATATGCAGTCATTAACCCATTACTGTCCAAAATCTACATTGTATTATGAAAAAGTACCCTGAACGGGCTGGAACGGGCCGGAACGCTACCTTAATATATGAAACGCCAGTGCAACTCACCCGAAAATTAAGCAAACACACAAGAACAACATTCTGAAATGAGAAAGCTGTACCAGTATGCTGTCATTAACCCATTACTGCACAAAATCTACATTTTATCCTGAAAAAGTACCCGGAACGGGCCAGAACGGTACCCTAATATATAAAATGGCAGTGAAACTCAACTGAAAATGATGCAAACAAACATGAAGAACATCTTGAAATGAGAAAGGTGCACCAATATGCTGCCATTAACCCATTACTGCCCAAAATCTACATTGTATTACGAAAAAGTACCCGGAACGGGCCAGAACGCTACCCTAATATATGAAACGCCAGCGCAACTCACCAGAAAATTATGCAAGCACACATGAAGAACATTTTGAAATGAGAAAGCTGCACCAATATGCTGTAATTAACCCATTACTGCACAAAATCTGCATTTTATTATGAAAAAGTACCCGGAACGCTACCGTAATACATAAAATGACAGCGAAACTCACCTGAAAATGATGCAAACACACATGAAGAACATTTTGAAATGAGAAAGGTGCACCATTATGCTGTTAATAATCCATTACTGGCCAAAATCTACATTTTATCACGAAAAAGTACCCGGAACGGGCCGGAATGCTACCCTAATATATAAAACGGCAGCAAAACTAACCTGAAAATGATGCAAACACACATCAAGAACATTTTGAAATGAGAAAGGTGCACCAGTATGCTGCCATCAACCCATTACTGCCCAAAATCTACATTGTATTAAGAAAAAGTACACGGAACGGGCCAGAACGCTACCCTAATATATAAAACGCTAGAGCAACTCACCAGAAAATTATGCAAACACACATGAAGAACATTTTGAAATGAGAAAGCTGCACCAATATGCTGTAATTAACCCATTGCTGCACAAAATCTGCATTTTATCATGAAAAAGTACACGGAACGCTACCGTAATATATACAATGGCAGGGAAACTCACCTGAAAATGAGGCAAACACACATGAAGAACATTTTGAAATGAGAAAGGTGCACCAATATGCTGTCATTAACCCATTACTGGCCAAAATCTACATTTTATCACGAAAAAGTACCCGGAACGGGCCGGAACGCTACCCTAATATATAAAACGGCAGCAAAACTAACCTGAAAATGAGGCAAACACACATCAAGAACATTTTGAAATGAGAAAGGTGCACCAGTATGCTGAGATTAACCCATTACTGCCCAAAATCTACTTTTTAATATGAAAAAGTACCCGGAACGGCCCAGAACGCTACCCTAATATATAAAACGGCAGCAAAACTAACCTGAAAATGATGCAAACACACATGAAGAACATTTTGAAATGAGAAAGCTGTACCAAATATGCTGTCATTAACCCATTACTGCACCAAATCTACATTTTATCCTGAAAAAGTACCCGGAACGGGCCAGAACGGTACCCTAATATATACAATGGCAGTGAAACTCAGCTGAAAATGATGCAAACACACATGAAGAACATTTTGAAATGAGAAAGCTGCACCAATATGCTGTAATTAACCCATTACTGCACAAAATCTGCATTTTGTCATGAAAAAGTACCCGGAACGCTACCGTAATATATAAAATGACAGCGAAACTCACCTGAAAATGATGCAAACACACATGAAGAACATTTTGAAATGAGAAAGGTGCACCATTATGCTGTCATTAATGCATTATTGGCCAAAATCTACATTTTATCACGAAAAAGTACACGGAACGGGCCGGAATGCTACCCTAATATATAAAACAGCAGCAAAACTAACCTAAAAATGATGCAGACACACATCAAGAACATTTTGAAATGAGAAAGGTGCACCAGTATGCTGCCATTAACCCATTACTGGCCAAAATCTACATTTTATCACGAAAAAGTACACAGAACGGACCGGAATGCTACCCTAATATATAAAACAGCAGCAAAACTAACCTGAAAATGATGCAGACACACATCAAGAACATTTTGAAATGAGAAAGGTGCACCAGTATGCTGCCATTAACCCATTACTGCCCAGAATCTAGATTATATTACGAAAAAGTACCCGGAACAGGCCAGAACGCTACCCTAATATAAAAAAGGCCAGCGCAACTCACCAGGAAATTATTCAAACACACATGAAGAACATTTTGAAATGAGAAAGCTGCACCAATATGCTGTAATTAACCCATTACTGCACAAAATCTGCATTTTATCATGAAAAAGTACACGGAACGATACCGTAATATATAAAATGGCAGCGAAATTCACCTGAAAATGATGCAAACACACATGAAGAGCATCTTGAAATGAGAAAGGTGCACCAATATGCTGTCATTCACCCATTACTGGCCAAAATCTACATTTTATCACGAAAAAGTACCCGGAGCGGGCCGGAACGCTACCCTAATATATAAAACGGCAGCAAAACTAACCTGAAAATGATGCAAACACACATCAAGAACATTTTGAAATGAGAAAGGTGCACCAGTATGCTGTGATTAACCCATTACTACCCAAAATCTACATTGTATTACGAAAAAGTACACAGAACGGGCCAGAACGCTACCCTAATATATAAAACGCCAGCGCAACTCACCAGAAAAATATGCAAACACACATGAAGAACATTTTGAAATGAGAAAGGTGCACCAAGATGCTGTCATTAACCCATTACTGGCCAAAATCTACATTTTATCACGAAAAAGTACCCGGTGTGGGCCGGAACGCTACCCTAATATATAAAACGGCAGCAAAACTAACCTGAAAATGATGCAAACGCACATCAAGAACATCTTGAAATGAGAAAGGTGCACCAAGATGCTGTCATTAACCCATTACTGGCCAAAATCTACATTTTATCACGAAAAAGTACACAGAACGGACCGGAATGCTACACTAATATATAAAACAGCAGCAAAACTAACCTGAAAATGATGCAGACACACATCAAGAACATTTTGAAATGTGAAAGGTGCACCAGTATGCTGCCATTAACCCATTACTGCCCAGAATCTAGATTATATTACGAAAAAGTACCCGGAACAGGCCAGAACGCTACCCTAATATAAAAAAGGCCAGCGCAACTCACCAGAAAATTATTCAAACACACATGAAGAACATTTTGAAATGAGAAAGCTGCACCAATATGCTGTAATTAACCCATTACTGCACAAAATCTGCATTTTATCATGAAAAAGTACACGGAACGATACCGTAATATATAAAATGGCAGCGAAACTCACCTGAAAATGATGCAAACACACATGAAGAGCATCTTGAAATGAGAAAGGTGCACCAATATGCTGTCATTCACCCATTACTGGCCAAAATCTACATTTTATCACGAAAAAGTACCCGGAGCGGGCCGGAACGCTACCCTAATATATAAAACGGCAGCAAAACTAACCTGAAAATGATGCAAACACACATCAAGAACATTTTGAAATGAGAAAGGTGCACCAGTATGCTGTGATTAACCCATTACTACCCAAAATCTACATTGTATTACGAAAAAGTACACAGAACGGGCCAGAACGCTACCCTAATATATAAAACGCCAGCGCAACTCACCAGAAAAATATGCAAACACACATGAAGAACATTTTGAAATGAGAAAGCTGCACCAATATGATGCCATTAACCCATTACTCCACAAAATCTGCATTTTATCATGAAAAAGTACCTGGAACACTACCGTAATATATAAAATGGCAGGGAAACTCACCTGAAAATGATGCAAACACACATGAAGAACATTTTGAAATGAGAAAGGTGCACAAATACGCTGTCATTAACCCATTACTGCCCAAAACCTACATTTTATCATGAAAAAGTACCCGGAACGGGCCAGAACGCTACCCTAATATATAAAACGGCAGCAACACTAACCTGAAAATGATGCAAACACACATGAAGAACATCTTGAAATGAGAAAGGTGCACCAATATGCTGTCATTAACCCATTACTGCCCAAAATCTACATTGTATTACGAAAAAGTACTCGGAATGGGCCAGAACGCTACCGTAATATATAAAACGCCAGAGCAACTCACCAGAAAATTATGCAAACACACATGAAGAACATTTTGAAATGAGAAAACTGCACCAATATGCTGTCATTAACCCATTACTGCACAAAATCTGCTTTTTATCACGAAAAAGAACCCGGAACGCTACCCTAATATATAAAACGGCAGCAAAACTAACCTGAAAATGATGCAAACACACATGAAGAACATTTTGAAATGAGAAAGGTGCACCAATATGGTGTGATTAACCCACTACTGGCCAAAATCTACGGTGTTATCATGGAAAAGTACCCGGAACGGCCGGAACGGGCCAGAATGCTACCATAATGTGTAAAATGCCAGCGCAACTCACCAGAACATTATGGAAACACACATGAAGAACATTTTGAAATGAGAAAGCTGCACCAATATGCTGTCATTAACCCATTACTGCACAAAATCTACATTTTATCCTGAAAAAGTACCCGGAACGGGCCAGAACGGTGCCCTAATATATAAAACGGCAGTGAAACTCACCTGAAAATGATGCAAACACAAATGAAGAACATTTTGAAATGAGTAAGGTGCACCAATATGCTGTCATTAACCCATTACTGCCCAAAATCTACATTGTATTATGAAAAAGTACCCTGAACGGGCCGGAACGCTACCCTAATATATAAAACGCCAGCGCAACTCACCAGAAAATTATGCAAACACACATGAAGAAAATTTTGAAATGAGAAAGGTGCACCATTATGCTGTCATTAATCCATTACTGGCCAAAATCTACATTTTATCACGAAAAAGTACCCGGAACGGGCCGGAATGCTACCCTAATATATAAAACGGCAGCAAAACTAACCTGAAAATGATGCAAACACGCATCAAGAACATTTTGAAATGAGAAAGGTGCACCAGTATGCTGCCATTAACCCATTACTGCCCAAAATCTACATTGTATTACGAAAAAGTACCCAGAACGGGCCAGAACGCTACCCTAATATATGAAACGCCAGTGCAACTCACCAGGAAATTAAGCAAACACACATGAAGAACATTCTGAAATGAGAAAGCTGTACCTATATGCTGTCATTAACCCATTACTGCACAAAATCTGCATTTTATCATGAAAAAGTACCCGGAACGCTACCCTAATATATAAAACGCCAGCGCAACTCACCAGAAAATTATGCAAACACACATGAAGAAAATTTTGAAATGAGAAAGGTGCACCATTATGCTGTCATTAATCCATTACTGGCCAAAATCTACATTTTATCACGAAAAAGTACCCGGAACGGGCCGGAATGCTACCCTAATATATAAAACGGCAGCAAAACTAACCTGAAAATGATGCAAACACGCATCAAGAACATTTTGAAATGAGAAAGGTGCACCAGTATGCTGCCATTAACCCATTACTGCCCAAAATCTACATTGTATTACGAAAAAGTACCCAGAACGGGCCAGAACGCTACCCTAATATATGAAAAGCCAGTGCAACTCACCAGGAAATTAAGCAAACACACATGAAGAACATTCTGAAATGAGAAAGCTGTACCAATATGCTGTCATTAACCCATTACTGCACAAAATCTGCATTTTATCATGAAAAAGTACCCGGAACGCTACCGTAATATATAAAATGACAGCGAAACTCACCTGAAAATGATGCAAACACACATGAAGAACATTTTGAAATGAGAAAGGTGCACCATTATGCTGTCATTAATCCATTACTGGCCAAAATCTACATTTTATCACGAAAAAGTACCCGGAACGGGCCGGAATGCTACCCTAATATATAAAACGGCAGCAAAACTAACCTGAAAATGATGCAAACACGCATCAAGAACATTTTGAAATGAGAAAGGTGCACCAGTATGCTGCCATTAACCCATTACTGCCCAAAATCTACATTGTATAACGAAAAAGTACCCAGAACGGGCCAGAACGCTACCCTAATATATGAAACGCCAGTGCAACTCACTAGGAAATTAAGCAAACACACATGAAGAACATTCTGAAATGAGAAAGCTGTACCAATATGCTGTCATTAACCCATTACTGCACAAAATCTACATTTTATCCTGAAAAAGTACCCGGAACGGGCCAGAACGCTACCCTAATATATAAAATGGCAGTGAAACTCACCTGAAAATGATGCAAACAAACATGAAGAACATCTTGAAATGAGAAAGGTGCACCAATATGCTGCCATTAACCCATTACTGCCCAAAATCTACATTGTATTACGAAAAAGTACCCGGAACGGGCCAGAACGCTACCCTAATATATAAAACGCCAGCGCAACTCACCAGAAAATTATGCAAACACACATGAAGAACATTTTGAAATGAGAAAGCTGCACCAATATGCTGTAATTAACCAATTACTGCAAAAAATCTGCATTTTATCATGAAAAAGTACCCGGAACGCTACCGTAATATATGAAATGACAGCGAAACTCACCTGAAAATGAAACAAACACACATGAAGAACATTTTGAAATGAGGAAGGTGCACCATTACGCTGTCATTAATCCATTACTGGCCAAAATCTACATTTTATCACGAAAAAGTACCCGGAATGGGCCGGAATGCTACCCTAATATATAAAACGGCAGCAAAACTAACCTGAAAATGATGCAAACACACATCAAGAACATTTTGAAATGAGAAAGGTGCACCAGTATACTGCCATTAACCCATTACTGCCCAAAATCTACATTGTATTACGAAAAAGTACCCGGAACGGGCCAGAACGCTACCCTTATATATAAAACGCCAGCGCAACTCACCAGAAAATTATGCAAACACACATGAAGAACATTTTGAAATGAGAAAGCTGCACCAATATGCTGTAATTAACCCATTACTGCACAAAATCTGCATTTTATCATGAAAAAGTACACGGAACGCTACCGTAATATATACAATGGCAGCGAAACTCACCTGAAAATGATGCAAACATACATGAAGAACATTTTGAAATGAGAAAGGTGCACCATTATGCTGTCATTAACCCATTACTGGCCAAAATCTACATTTAATCACGTAAAAGTACCCGGAACGAGCCGGAACGCTACCCTAATATATAAAACGGCAGCGAAACTCACCTGAAAATGATGCAAACACACATCAAGAACATTTTGAAATGAGAAAGGTGCACCAGTATGCTGTGATTAACCCATTACTGCCCAAAATCTACTTTTTAACATGAAAAAGTACCCGGAATGGCCCAGAACGCTACCCTAATATATGAAACGGCAGCAAAACTAACCTGAAAATGATGCAAACACAGATGAAGAACATTTTGAAATGAGAAAGGTGAACCAATATGCTTTCCTTAACCCATTACTGCTCAAAATCTACATTTTATCCTGAAAAAGTACCCGGAAAGAACCAGAACGGTACCCTAATATATAAAACGGCAGTGAAACTCACCTGAAAAAGATGCAAACACACATGAAGAACATTTTGAAATGAGAAAGGTGCACCAATATGCTGTCATTAACCCATTACTGCACAAAATCTACATTTTATTACGAAAAAGTACACTGAACGGGAAGGAACGCTATACTAGTATATAAAACGGCAGCGAAAATCACCTGAAAATGATGCAAACACACATGAAGAACATTTTGAAATGAGGAAGGTGCAACCAATATGCTGTCATTAACCCATTATTGGCCAAAATCTACATTTTATCAAGAAAAAGTACCCGGAACGGGCCGGAATCCTACCCTAATAAATAACACAACAGCGAAACTCTCCTGAAAATGATGCAAACACACATGAAGAACATTTTGAAATGAGAAAGGCACACCAATATGCTGTCATTAACCCATTACTGCCCAAAATCTACATTTTATCACGAAAAGAAAAGTACATGGAACGTCCTGGAACTGTACCCTAATTTATAAAATGGCAGCGAAACTCACCTGAAAATGATGCAAAAACACATGAAGAATATTTTGAAATGAGAAAGGTGCACTAATAACATTTTCAAATGAGAAAGCTGCACCAATATGCTGTCATTAACCCATTACTGCACAAAATCTACATTTTATCCTGAAAAAGTACCCGGAACGGGCCAGAACGGTATCCTAATATATAAAACGGCAGTGAAACTCACCTGAAAATGATGCAAACAAACATGAAGAACATCTTGAAATGAGAAAGGTGCACCAATATGCTGTCATTAACCCATTACTGCCCAAAATCTACATTGTATTACGAAAAAAATTACCCGGAACGGGCCAGAACGCTACCCTAATATATAAAACGCCAGCGCAACTCACCAGAAAAATATGCAAACACACATGAAGAACATTTTGAAATGAGAAAGCTGCACCAATATGCTGCCATTAACCCATTACTGCACAAAATCTGCATTTTATCATGAAAAAGTACCCGGAACGCTACCGTAGTATATAAAATGGCAGCGAAACTCACCTGAAAATGATGCAAACACACATGAAGAACATTTTGAAATGAGAAAGGTGCACCAATATGCTTTCATTAACCAATTACTGCCCAAATTCTACATTGTATTACGAAAAAGTACCCGGAACGGGCCAGAACGATACCCTAACATATAAAACGCCAGAGCAACTCACCAGAAAATTATGCAAACACACATGAAGAACATTTTGAAATGAGAAAGCTGCACCAATATGCTGTCATTAACCCATTACTGCACAAAATCTACATTTTATCCTGAAAAAGTACCCGGAACGGGCCAGAACGGTGCCCTAATATATAAAACGGCAGTGAAACTCACCTGAAAATGATGCAAACACAAATGAAGAACATTTTGAAATGAGTAAGGTGCACCAATATGCTGTCATTAACCCATTACTGCCCACAATCTACATTGTATTATGAAAAAGTACCCTGAACGGGCCGGAACGCTACCCTAATATATGAAACACCAGTGCAACTTGCCAGAAAATTAAGCAAACACACATGAAGAACATTCTGAAATGAGAAAGCTGTACCAATATGCTGTCATTAACACATTACTGCACCAAATCTACATTTTATCCTGAAAAAGTACCCGGAACGGGCCAGAACGGTACCCTAATATATAAAATGGCAGTGAAACTCAGCTGAAAATGATGCAAACAAACATGAAGAACATCTTGAAATGAGAAAGGTGCACCAATATGCTGCCATTAACCCATTACTGCCCAAAATCTATATTGTATTACAAAAATGTACCCGGAACGAGCCAGAAGGCTACCCTAATATATAAAACACCAGCGCAACTCACCAGAAAATTATGCAAACACACATGAAGAACATTTTGAAATGAGAAAGCTGCACCAATATGCTGTAATTAACCCATTACTGCACAAAATCTGCATTTTGTCATGAAAAAGAACCCGGAACGCTACCGTAACATATAAAATGACAGCGAAACTCACCTGAAAATGATGCAAACACACATGAAGAACATTTTGAAATGAGAAAGGTGCACCATTATGCTGTCATTAATCCATTATTGGGCAAAATGTACATTTTATCACGAAAAAGTACACGGAACGGGCCGGAATGCTACCCTAATATATAAAACAGCAGCAAAACTAACCTAAAAATGATGCAGACACACATCAAGAACATTTTGAAATGAGAAAGGTGCACCAGTATGCTGCCATTAACCCATTACTGCCCAGAATCTACATTGTATTACGAAAAAGTACTCGGAACGGGCCAGAACGCTACCCTAATATATAAAACGCCAGCGTAACTCACCAGAAAATTATGCAAACACACATGAAGAGCATCTTGAAATGAGAAAGGTGCACCAAGATGCTGTCATTAACCCATTACTGGCCAAAATCTACATTTTATCACGAAAAAGTACCCGGAGCGGGCCGGAACTCTACCCTAATATATAAAACGGCAGCAAAACTAACCTGAAAATGATGCAAACACACATCAAGAACATTTTGAAATGAGAAAGGTGCACCAGTATGCTGTGATTAACCCATTACTACCCAAAATGTACTTTTTAACATGAAAAAGTACCCGGAACGGCCCAGAACGCTACCCTAATATATAAAACGGCAGCAAAACTAACCTGAAAATGATTCAAACACACATGAAGAACATTTTGAAATGAGAAAGGTGCACCATTATGATGTCATTAACCCATTAGTGCCCAAAATCTACATTTTATCCTGAAAAAGTACCCGGAAAGAACCAGAACGGTACCCTAATATATAAAACGGCAGTGAAACTCACCTTAAAAAGATGCAAACCACATGAAGAACATTTTGAAATGAGAAAGGTGCACCAATATGCTGTCATTAACCCATTACTGCACAAAATATACATTTTATCATGAAAAAGTACCCGGAACGGGCCGGAATCCTACCCTAATAAATAACACAACAGCGAAACTCTCCTGAAAATGATGCAAACACACATGAAGAACATTTTGAAATGAGAAAGGCACACTAATATGCTGTCATTAACCCATTACTGCCCAAAATCTACATTTTATCACAAAAAGAAAAGTACATGGAACGTCCTGGAACTCTACCCTAATTTTTAAAATGGCAGCGAAACTCACCTGAAAATGATGCAAAGACACATGAAGAATATTTTGAAATGAGAAAGGTGCACTAATAACATTTTCAAATGAGAAAGCTGCACCAATATGCTGTCATTAACCCATTACTGCACAAAATCTACATTTTATCCTGAAAAGGTACCCGGAACGGGCCAGAACGGTATCCTAATATATAAAACGGCAGTGAAACTCACCTGAAAATGATGCAAACAAACATGAAGAACATCTTGAAATGAGAAAGGTGCACCAATATGCTGTCATTAACCCATTACTGCCCAAAATCTACATTGTATTACGAAAAAAGTACCCGGAACGGGCCCGAACGCTACCCTAATATATAAAACGCCAGCGCAACTCACCAGAAAAATATGCAAACACACATGAAGAACATTTTGAAATGAGAAAGCTGCACCAATATGCTGCCATTAACCTATTACTGCACAAAATCTGCATTTTATCATGAAAAAGTACCCGGAACGCTACCGTAATATATAAAATGGCAGCGAAACTCACCTGAAAATGATGCAAACACACATGAAGAACATTTTGAAATGAGAAAGGTGCACAAATATGCTGTCATTAACCCATTACTGCCCAAAACCTATATTTTATCATGAAAAAGTACCCGGAACGGGCCAGAACGCTACCCTAATATATAAAACGCCAGAGCAACTAACCTGAAAATGATGCAAACACACATGAAGAACATCTTGAAATGAGAAAGGTGCACCAATATGCTTTCATTAACCCATTACTGCCCAAAATCTACATTGTATTACGAAAAAGTACCCGGAACGGGCCAGAACGCTACCCTAATATATAAAACGCCAGAGCAACTCACCAGAAAATGATGCAAACACACATGAAGAACATTTTGAAATGAGAAAGGTGCACCAATATGCTGTTATTAACCCATGACTGGCCAAAATCTACATTTTATCACGAAAAAGTACCCGGAACGCTACCCTAATATATAAAACGGCAGCAAAAATAACCTGAAAATGATGCAAACACACATGAAGAACATTTTGAAATGAGAAAGGTGCACCAATATGCTGTGGTTAACCCATTACTGCCCAAAATCTATGTTGTTATCATGAAAAAGTACCCGGAACGGGCCGGAACGGGCCGGAATGCTACCATAATGTGTAAAACGCCAGCGCAACTCACCAGAACATTATGGAAACACACATGAAGAACATTTTGAAATGAGAAAGCTGCACCAATATGCTGTCATTAACCCATTACTGCACAAAATCTACATTTTATCCTGAAAAAGCACCCGGAACGGGCCAGAACGGTGCCCTTATATATAAAACGGCAGTGAAACACACCTGAAAATGATGCAAACACAAATGAAGAACATTTTGAAATGAGAAAGGTGCACCAATATGCAGTCATTAACCCATTACTGTCCAAAATCTACATTGTATTATGAAAAAGTACCCTGAACGGGCTGGAACGGGCCGGAACGCTACCCTAATATATGAAACGCCAGTGCAACTCACCCGAAAATTAAGCAAACACACAAGAACAACATTCTGAAATGAGAAAGCTGTACCAGTATGCTGTCATTAACCCATTACTGCACAAAATCTACATTTTATCCTGAAAAAGTACCCGGAACGGGCCAGAACGGTACCCTAATATATAAAATGGCAGTGAAACTCACCTGAAAATGATGCAAACAAACATGAAGAACATCTTGAAATGAGAAAGGTGCACCAATATGCTGCCATTAACCCATTACTGCCCAAAATCTACATTGTATTACGAAAAAGTACCCGGAACGGGCCAGAACGCTACCCTAATATATAAAACGCCAGCGCAACTCACCAGAAAATTATGCAAACACACATGAAGAACATTTTGAAATGAGAAAGCTGCACCAATATGCTGTAATTAACCAATTACTGCACAAAATCTGCATTTTATCATGAAAAAGTACACGGAACGCTACCGTAATATATACAATGGCAGCGAAACTCACCTGAAAATGAGGCAAACACACATGAAGAACATTTTGAAATGAGAAAGGTGCACCAATATGCTGTCATTAACCCATTACTGGCCAAAATCTACATTTTATCCTGAAAAAGTACCCGGAACGGGCCAGAACGGTGCCCTAATATATAAAACGGCAGCAAAACTAACCTGAAAATGATGCAAACACATATGAAGAACATTTTGAAATGAGAAAGCTGTACCAATATGCTGTCATTAACCCATTACTGCACCAAATCTACATTTTATCCTGAAAAAGTACCCGGAACGGGCCAGAACGGTACCCTAATATATAAAATGGCAGTGAAACTCAGCTGAAAATGATGCAAACAAACATGAAGAACATCTTGAAATGAGAAAGGTGCACCAATATGCTGCCATTAACCCATTACTGCCCAAAATCTATATTGTATTACAAAAATGTACCCGGAACGAGCCAGAAAGCTACCCTAATATATAAAACGCCAGCGCAACTCACCAGGAAATTATGCAAACACACATGAAGAACATTTTGAAATGAGAAAGCTGCACCAATATGCTGTAATTAACCCATTACTGCACAAAATCTGCATTTTGTCATGAAAAAGTACCCGGAACGCTACCGTAATATATAAAATGACAGCGAAACTCACCTGAAAATGATGCAAACACACATGAAGAACATTTTGAAATGAGAAAGGTGCACCATTATGCTGTCATTAATCCATTATTGGCCAAAATGTACATTTTATCACGAAAAAGTACACGGAACGGGCCGGAATGCTACCCTAATATATAAAACAGCAGCAAAACTAACCTAAAAATGATGCAGACACACATCAAGAACATTTTGAAATGAGAAAGGTGCACCAGTATGCTGCCATTAACCCATTACTGCCCAGAATCTACATTGTATTACGAAAAAGTACTCGGAACGGGCCAGAACGCTACCCTAATATATAAAACGCCAGCGTAACTCACCAGAAAATTATGCAAACACACATGAAGAGCATCTTGAAATGAGAAAGGTGCACCAAGATGCTGTCATTAACCCATTACTGGCCAAAATCTACATTTTATCACGAAAAAGTACCCGGAATGGGCCGGAACGCTACCCTAATATATAAAACGGCAGCAAAACTAACCTGAAAATGATGCAAACACACATCAAGAACATTTTGAAATGAGAAAGGTGCACCAGTATGCTGTGATTAACCCATTACTACCCAAAATCTACTTTTTAACATGAAAAAGTACCCGGAACGCTACCGTAATACATAAAATGACAGCGAAACTCACCTGAAAATGATGCAAACACACATGAAGAACATTTTGAAATGAGAAAGGTGCACCATTATGCTGTTAATAATCCATTACTGGCCAAAATCTACATTTTATCACGAAAAAGTACCCGGAACGGGCCAGAATGCTACCCTAATATATAAAACGGCAGCAAAACTAACCTGAAAATGATGCAAACACACATCAAGAACATTATGAAATGAGAAAGGTGCACCAGTATGCTGCCATCAACCCATTACTGCCCAAAATCTACATTGTATTACGGAAAAGTACCCGGAACGGGCCAGAACGCTACCCTAATATATAAAACGCTAGAGCAACTCACCAGAAAATTATGCAACCACACATGAAGAACATTTTGAAATGAGAAAGCTGCACCAATATGCTGTAATTAACCCATTACTGCACAAAATCTGCATTTTATCATGAAAAAGTACACGGAACGCTACCGTAATATATACAATGGCAGCGAAACTCACCTGAAAATGAGGCAAACACACATGAAGAACATTTTGAAATGAGAAAGGTGCACCAATATGCTTTCATTAACCCATTACTGGCCAAAATCTACATTTTATCACGAAAAAGTACCCGGAACGGGCCGGAACGCTACCCTAATATATAAAACGGCAGCAAAACTAACCTGAAAATGAGGCAAACACACATCAAGAACATTTTGAAATGAGAAAGGTGCACCAGTATGCTGTGATTAACCCATTACTGCCCAAAATCTACTTTTTAACATGAAAAAGTACCCGGAACGGCCCAGAACGCTACCCTAATATATAAAACGGCAGCAAAACTAACCTGAAAATGATGCAAACACACATGAAGAACATTTTGAAATGAGAAAGCTGTACCAATATGCTGTCATTAACCCATTACTGCATCAAATCTACATTTTATCCTGAAAAAGTACCCGGAACGGGCCAGAACGGTACCCTAATATATAAAATGGCAGTGAAACTCAGCTGAAAATGATGTAAACAAACATGAAGAACATCTTGAAATGAGAAAGGTGCACCAATATGCTGCCATTAACCCATTACTGCCCAAAATCTATATTGTATTACAAAAATGTACCCGGAACGAGCCAGAACGCTACCCTAATATATAAAACGCCAGCGCAACTCACCAGAAAACTATGCAAACACACATGAAGAACATTTTGAAATGAGAAAGCTGCACCAATATGCTGTAATTAACCCATTACTGCACAAAATCTGCATTTTGTCATGAAAAAGTACCCGGAACGCTACCGTAATATATAAAATGACAGCGAAACTCACCTGAAAATGATGCAAACACACATGAAGAACATTTTGAAATGAGAAAGGTGCACCATTATGCTGTCATTAATCCATTATTGGCCAAAATCTACATTTTATCACGAAAAAGTACACGGAACGGGCCGGAATGCTACCCTAATATATAAAACAGCAGCAAAACTAACCTAAAAATGATGCAGACACACATCAAGAACATTTTGAAATGGGAAAGGTGCACCAGTATGCTGCCATTAACCCATTACTGCCCAGAATCTACATTGTATTACGAAAAAGTACTCGGAACGGGCCAGAACGCTACCCTAATATATAAAACGCCAGCGTAACTCACCAGAAAATTATGCAAACACACATGAAGAGCATCTTGAAATGAGAAAGGTGCACCAAGATGCTGTCATTAACCCATTACTGGCCAAAATCTACATTTTATCACGAAAAAGTACCCGGAGTGGGCCGGAACGCTACCCTAATATATAAAACGGCAGCAAAACTAACCTGAAAATGATGCAAACACACATCAAAAACATTTTGAAATGAGAAAGGTGCACCAGTATGCTGTGATTAACCCATTACTACCCAAAATCTACTTTTTAACATGAAAAAGTACCCGGAACGCTACCGTAATACATAAAATGACAGCGAAACTCACCTGAAAATGATGCAAACACACATGAAGAACATTTTGAAATGAGAAAGGTGCACCATTATGCTGTTAATAATCCATTACTGGCCAAAATCTACATTTTATCACGACAAAGTACCCGGAACGGGCCGGAATGCTACCCTAATATATAAACCGGCAGCAAAACTAACCTAAAAATGAGGCAAACACACATCATGAACATTTTGAAATGAGAAAGGTGCACCAGTATGCTGCCATCAACCCATTACTGCCCAAAATCTACATTGCATTACGAAAAAGTACCCGGAACGGGCCAGAACGCTACCCTAATATATAAAACGCCAGCGTAACTCACCAGAAAATTATGCAAACACACATGAAGAGCATCTTGAAATGAGAAAGGTGCACCAAGATGCTGTCATTAACCCATTACTGGCCAAAATCTACATTTTATCACGAAAAAGTACCCGGAGTGGGCCGGAACGCTACCCTAATATATAAAACGGCAGCAAAACTAACCTGAAAATGATGCAAACACACATCAAAAACATTTTGAAATGAGAAAGGTGCACCAGTATGCTGTGATTAACCCATTACTACCCAAAATCTACTTTTTAACATGAAAAAGTACCCGGAACGCTACCGTAATACATAAAATGACAGCGAAACTCACCTGAAAATGATGCAAACACACATGAAGAACATTTTGAAATGAGAAAGGTGCACCATTATGCTGTTAATAATCCATTACTGGCCAAAATCTACATTTTATCACGAAAAAGTACCCGGAACGGGCCGGAATGCTACCCTAATATATAAACCGGCAGCAAAACTAACCTAAAAATGAGGCAAACACACATCATGAACATTTTGAAATGAGAAAGGTGCACCAGTATGCTGCCATCAACCCATTACTGCCCAAAATCTACATTGTATTACGAAAAAGTACCCGGAACGGGCCAGAACGCTACCCTAATATATAAAACGCTAGAGTAACTCACCAGAAAATTATGCAAACACACATGAAGAACATTTTGAAATGAGAAAGCTGCACCAATATGCTGTAATTAACCCATTACTGCACAAAATCTGCATTTTATCATGAAAAAGTACACGGAACGCTACCGTAATATATACAATGACAGCGAAACTCACCTGAAAATGAGGCAAACACACATGAAGAACATTTTGAAATGAGAAAGGTGCACCAATATGCAGTCATTAACCCATTACTGTCCAAAATCTACATTGTATTATGAAAAAGTACCCTGAACGGGCTGGAACGGGCCGGAACGCTACCCTAATATATGAAACGCCAGTGCAACTCACCCGAAAATTAAGCAAACACACAAGAACAACATTCTGAAATGAGAAAGCTGTACCAGTATGCTGTCATTAACCCATTACTGCACAAAATCTACATTTTATCCTGAAAAAGTACCCGGAACGGGCCAGAACGGTACCCTAATATATAAAATGGCAGTGAAACTCACCTGAAAATGATGCAAACAAACATGAAGAACATCTTGAAATGAGAAAGGTGCACCAATATGCTGCCATTAACCCATTACTGCCCAAAATCTACATTGTATTACGAAAAAGTACCCGGAACGGGCCAGAACGCTACCCTAATATATAAAACGCCAGCGCAACTCACCAGAAAATTATGCAAACACACATGAAGAACATTTTGAAATGAGAAAGCTGCACCAATATGCTGTAATTAACCAATTACTGCACAAAATCTGCATTTTATCATGAAAAAGTACACGGAACGCTACCGTAATATATACAATGGCAGCGAAACTCACCTGAAAATGAGGCAAACACACATGAAGAACATTTTGAAATGAGAAAGGTGCACCAATATGCTGTCATTAACCCATTACTGGCCAAAATCTACATTTTATCACGAAAAAGTACCCGGAACGGGCCAGAACGCTACCCTAATATATAAAACGGCAGCAAAACTAACCTGAAAATGAGGCAAACACACATCAAGAACATTTTGAAATGAGAAAGGTGCACCAGTATGCTGTGATTAACCCATTACTGCCCAAAATCTACTTTTTAACATGAAAAAGTACCCGGAACGGCCCAGAACGCTACCCTAATATATAAAACGGCAGCAAAACTAACCTGAAAATGATGCAAACACATATGAAGAACATTTTGAAATGAGAAAGCTGTACCAATATGCTGTCATTAACCCATTACTGCACCAAATCTACATTTTATCCTGAAAAAGTACCCGGAACGGGCCAGAACGGTACCCTAATATATAAAATGGCAGTGAAACTCAGCTGAAAATGATGCAAACAAACATGAAGAACATCTTGAAATGAGAAAGGTGCACCAATATGCTGCCATTAACCCATTACTGCCCAAAATCTATATTGTATTACAAAAATGTACCCGGAACGAGCCAGAAAGCTACCCTAATATATAAAACGCCAGCGCAACTCACCAGGAAATTATGCAAACACACATGAAGAACATTTTGAAATGAGAAAGCTGCACCAATATGCTGTAATTAACCCATTACTGCACAAAATCTGCATTTTGTCATGAAAAAGTACCCGGAACGCTACCGTAATATATAAAATGACAGCGAAACTCACCTGAAAATGATGCAAACACACATGAAGAACATTTTGAAATGAGAAAGGTGCACCATTATGCTGTCATTAATCCATTATTGGCCAAAATGTACATTTTATCACGAAAAAGTACACGGAACGGGCCGGAATGCTACCCTAATATATAAAACAGCAGCAAAACTAACCTAAAAATGATGCAGACACACATCAAGAACATTTTGAAATGAGAAAGGTGCACCAGTATGCTGCCATTAACCCATTACTGCCCAGAATCTACATTGTATTACGAAAAAGTACTCGGAACGGGCCAGAACGCTACCCTAATATATAAAACGCCAGCGTAACTCACCAGAAAATTATGCAAACACACATGAAGAGCATCTTGAAATGAGAAAGGTGCACCAAGATGCTGTCATTAACCCATTACTGGCCAAAATCTACATTTTATCACGAAAAAGTACCCGGAATGGGCCGGAACTCTACCCTAATATATAAAACGGCAGCAAAACTAACCTGAAAATGATGCAAACACACATCAAGAACATTTTGAAATGAGAAAGGTGCACCAGTATGCTGTGATTAACCCATTACTACCCAAAATCTACTTTTAAACATGAAAAAGTACCCGGAACGCTACCGTAATACATAAAATGACAGCGAAACTCACCTGAAAATGATGCAAACACACATGAAGAACATTTTGAAATGAGAAAGGTGCACCATTATGCTGTTAATAATCCATTACTGCCCAAAATCTACATTTTATCACGAAAAAGTACCCGGAACGGGCCAGAATGCTACCCTAATATATAAAACGGCAGCAAAACTAACCTGAAAATGATGCAAACACACATCAAGAACATTATGAAATGAGAAAGGTGCACCAGTATGCTGCCATCAACCCATTACTGCCCAAAATCTACATTGTATTACGGAAAAGTACCCGGAACGGGCCAGAACGCTACCCTAATATATAAAACGCTAGAGCAACTCACCAGAAAATTATGCAAACACACATGAAGAACATTTTGAAATGAGAAAGCTGCACCAATATGCTGTAATTAACCCATTACTGCACAAAATCTGCATTTTATCATGAAAAAGTACACGGAACGCTACCGTAATATATACAATGGCAGCGAAACTCACCTGAAAATGAGGCAAACACACATGAAGAACATTTTGAAATGAGAAAGGTGCACCAATATGCTTTCATTAACCCATTACTGGCCAAAATCTACATTTTATCACGAAAAAGTACCCGGAACGGGCCGGAACGCTACCCTAATATATAAAACGGCAGCAAAACTAACCTGAAAATGAGGCAAACACACATCAAGAACATTTTGAAATGAGAAAGGTGCACCAGTATGCTGTAATTAACCCATTACTGCCCAAAATCTACTTTTTAACATGAAAAAGTACCCGGAACGGCCCAGAACGCTACCCTAATATATAAAACGGCAGCAAAACTAACCTGAAAATGATGCAAACACACATGAAGAACATTTTGAAATGAGAAAGCTGTACCAATATGCTGTCATTAACCCATTACTGCACCAAATCTACATTTTATCCTGAAAAAGTACCCGGAACGGGCCAGAACGGTACCCTAATATATAAAATTGCAGTGAAACTCAGCTGAAAATGATGCAAACAAACATGAAGAACATCTTGAAATGAGAAAGGTGCACCAATATGCTGCCATTAACCCATTACTGCCCAAAATCTATATTGTATTACAAAAATGTACCCGGAACGAGCCAGAACGCTACCCTAATATATAAAACGCCAGCGCAACTCACCAGAAAACTATGCAAACACACATGAAGAACATTTTGAAATGAGAAAGCTGCACCAATATGCTGTAATTAACCCATTACTGCACAAAATCTGCATTTTGTCATGAAAAAGTACCCGGAACGCTACCGTAATATATAAAATGACAGCGAAACTCACCTGAAAATGATGCAAACACACATGAAGAACATTTTGAAATGAGAAAGGTGCACCATTATGCTGTCATTAATCCATTATTGGCCAAAATCTACATTTTATCACGAAAAAGTACACAGAACGGGCCGGAATGCTACCCTAATATATAAAACAGCAGCAAAACTAACCTAAAAATGATGCAGACACACATCAAGAACATTTTGAAATGGGAAAGGTGCACCAGTATGCTGCCATTAACCCATTACTGCCCAGAATCTACATTGTATTACGAAAAAGTACTCGGAACGGGCCAGAACGCTACCCTAATATATAAAACGCCAGCGTAACTCACCAGAAAATTATGCAAACACACATGAAGAGCATCTTGAAATGAGAAAGGTGCACCAAGATGCTGTCATTAACCCATTACTGGCCAAAATCTACATTTTATCACGAAAAAGTACCCGGAGTGGGCCGGAACGCTACCCTAATATATTAAACGGCAGCAAAACTAACCTGAAAATGATGCAAACACACATCAAAAACATTTTGAAATGAGAAAGGTGCACCAGTATGCTGTGATTAACCCATTACTACCCAAAATCTACTTTTTAACATGAAAAAGTACCCGGAACGCTACCGTAATACATAAAATGACAGCGAAACTCACCTGAAAATGATGCAAACACACATGAAGAACATTTTGAAATGAGAAAGGTGCACCATTATGCTGTTAATAATCCATTACTGGCCAAAATCTACATTTTATCACGACAAAGTACCCGGAACGGGCCGGAATGCTACCCTAATATATAAACCGGCAGCAAAACTAACCTAAAAATGAGGCAAACACACATCATGAACATTTTGAAATGAGAAAGGTGCACCAGTATGCTGCCATCAATCCATTACTGCCCAAAATCTACATTGTATTACGAAAAAGTACCCGGAACGGGCCAGAACGCTACCCTAATATATAAAACGCCAGCGTAACTCACCAGAAAATTATGCAAACACACATGAAGAGCATCTTGAAATAAGAAAGGTGCACCAAGATGCTGTCATTAACCCATTACTGGCCAAAATCTACATTTTATCACGAAAAAGTACCCGGAGTGGGCCGGAACGCTACCCTAATATATAAAACGGCAGCAAAACTAACCTGAAAATGATGCAAACACACATCAAAAACATTTTGAAATGAGAAAGGTGCACCAGTATGCTGTGATTAACCCATTACTACCCAAAATCTACTTTTTAACATGAAAAAGTACCCGGAACGCTACCGTAATACATAAAATGACAGCGAAACTCACCTGAAAATGATGCAAACACACATGAAGAACATTTTGAAATGAGAAAGGTGCACCATTATGCTGTTAATAATCCATTACTGGCCAAAATCTACATTTTATCACGAAAAAGTACCCGGAACGGGCCGGAATGCTACCCTAATATATAAACCGGCAGCAAAACTAACCTAAAAATGAGGCAAACACACATCATGAACATTTTGAAATGAGAAAGGTGCACCAGTATGCTGCCATCAACCCATTACTGCCCAAAATCTACATTGTATTACGAAAAAGTACCCGGAACGGGCCAGAACGCTACCCTAATATATAAAACGCTAGAGTAACTCACCAGAAAATTATGCAAACACACATGAAGAACATTTTGAAATGAGAAAGCTGCACCAATATGCTGTAATTAACCCATTACTGCACAAAATCTGCATTTTATCATGAAAAAGTACACGGAACGCTACCGTAATATATACAATGGCAGCGAAACTCACCTGAAAATGAGGCAAACACACATGAAGAACATTTTGAAATGAGAAAGGTGCACCAATATGCTGTCATTAACCCATTACTGGCCAAAATCTACATTTTATAACGAAAAAGTACCCGGAACGGGCCGGAAGGCTACCCTAATATATAAAAGGGCAGCAAAACTAACCTGAAAATGAGGCAAACACACATCAAGAACATTTTGAAATGAGAAAGGTGCACCAGTATGCTGTGATTAACCCATTACTGCACCAAATCTACATTTTATCCTGAGAAAGTACCCGGAACGGCCCAGAACGCTACCCTAATATATAAAACGGCAGCAAAACTAACCTGAAAATGATGCAAACACACATGAAGAACATTTTGAAATGAGAAAGCTGTACCAATATGCTGTCATTAACCCATTACTGCACCAAATCTACATTTTATCCTGAAAAAGTACCCGGAACGGGCCAGAACGGTACCCTAATATATAAAATGGCAGTGAAACTCAGCTGAAAATGATGCAAACAAACATGAAGAACATCTTGAAGTGAGAAAGGTGCACCAATATGCTGCCGTTAACCCATTACTGCCCAAAACCTATATTGTATTACAAAAATGTACCCGGAACGAGCCAGAACGCTACCCTAATATATAAAACGCCAGCGCAACTCACCAGAAAATTATGCAAACACACATGAAGAACATTTTGAAATGAGAAAGCTGCACCAATATGCTTTAATTAACCCATTACTGCACAAAATCTGCATTTTGTCATGAATAAGTACCCGGAACGCTACCGTAATATATAAAATGACAGCGAAACTCACCTGAAAATGATGCAAACACACATGAAGAACATTTTGAAATGAGAAAGGTGCACCATTATGCTGTCATTAATCCATTATTGGCCAAAATCTACATTTTATCACGAAAAAGTACACGGAACGGGCCCGAATGCTACCCTAATATATAAAACAGCAGCAAAACTAACCTAAAAATGATGCAGACACACATCAAGAACATTTTGAAATGAGAAAGGTGCACCAGTATGCTGCCATTAACCCATTACTGCCCAGAATCTACATTGTATTACGAAAAAGTACTCGGAACGGGCCAGAACGCTACCCTAATATATAAAACGCCAGCGTAACTCACCAGAAAATTATGCAAACACACATGAAGAGCATCTTGAAATGAGAAAGGTGCACCAAGATGCTGTCATTAACCCATTACTGGCCAAAATCTACATTTTATCACGAAAAAGTACCTGGAGTGGGCCGGAACGCTACCCTAATATATAAAACGGCAGCAAAACTAACCTGAAAATGATGCAAACACACATCAAGAACATTTTGAAATGAGAAAGGTGCACCAGTATGCTGTCATTAACCCATTACCGGCCAAAATCTACATTTTATCATGAAAAAGTACCCGGAACGCTACCGTAATACATAAAATGACAGCGAAACTCACCTGAAAATGATGCAAACACACATGAAGAACATTTTGAAATGGGAAAGGTGCACCAGTATGCTGTGATTAACCCATTACAGCCCAAAATCTACTTCTTAACATGAAAAAGTATCCTGAACGGCCCAGAACGCTACCCTAATATATAAAACGGCAGCAAAACTAACCTGAAAATGATGCAAACACACATGAAGAACATTTTGAAATGAGCAAGGTGAACCAATATGCTTTCATTAACCCATTACTGCTCAAAATCTACATTTTATCCTGAATAAGTACCCGGAACGGGCCGGAACGCTACCATAATATATACAATGACAGCGAAACTCACCTGAAAATGATGCAAACACACATGAAGAACATTTTGAAATGAGAAAGGTGCACCAGTATGCTGTGATTAACCCATTACTGCCCAAAATCTACATTGTATTTTGAAAAAGTACCCGGAACGCTACCGTAATACATAAAATGACAGCGAAACTCACCTGAAAATGATGCAAACACACATGAAGAACATTTTGAAATGGGAAAGGTGCACCAGTATGCTGTGATTAACCCATTACAGCCCAAAATCTACTTCTTAACATGAAAAAGTATCCTGAACGGCCCAGAACGCTACCCTAATATATAAAACGGCAGCAAAACTAACCTGAAAATGATGCAAACACACATGAAGAACATTTTGAAATGAGCAAGGTGAACCAATATGCTTTCATTAACCCATTACTGCTCAAAATCTACATTTTATCCTGAATAAGTACCCGGAACGGGCCGGAACGCTACCATAATATATAAAATGACAGCGAAACTCACCTGAAAATGATGCAAACACACATGAAGAACATTTTGAAATGAGCAAGGTGAACCAATATGCTTTCATTAACCCATTACAGCCCAAAATCTACTTCTTAACATGAAAAAGTATCCGGAACGGCCCAGAACGCTACCCTAATATATAAAACGGCAGCAAAACTAACCTGAAAATGATGCAAACACACATGAAGAACATTTTGAAATGAGAAAGGTGCACCAATATGCTGTGATTAACCCATTACTGCCCAAAATCTACATTGTATTTTGAAAAAGTACCCTGAACGGGCCGGAACGGGCCGGAACGCTACCCTAATATATGAAACGCCAGTGCAACTCGCCCGGAAATTAAGCAAACACACATGAAGAACATTCTGAAATGAGAAAGCTGTACCAATATGCTGTCATTAACCCATTACTGCACAAAATCTGCATTTTATCATGAAAAAATACCCGGAACGCTACCGTAATATATAAAATGACAGCGAAACTCACCTGAAAATGATGCAAACAACATGAAGAACATTTTGAAATGAGAAAGGTGCACCATTATGCTGTCATTAATCCATTACTGGCCAAATTCTACATTTTATCACGAAAAAGTACCCGGAACGGGCCGGAATGCTACCCTAATATATAAAACGGCAGCAAAACTAACCTGAAAATGATGCAAACACACATCAAGAACATTTTGAAATGAGAAAGGTGCACCAGTATGCTGCCATTAACCCATTACTGCCCAAAATCTACATTGTATTACGAAAAAGTACCCGGAACGGGCCAGAACGCCACACTAATATATAAAACGCCAGCGCAACTCACCAGAAAATTATGCAAACACACATGAAGAACCTTTTGAAATGAGAAAGCTGCACCAATATGCTCTAATTAACCCATTACTGCACAAAATCTGCATTTTATCATGAATAAGTACACGGAACGCTACCGTAATATATAAAATGGCAGCGAAACTCACCTGAAAATGATGCAAACACACATGAAGAACATTTTGAAATGAGAAAGGTGCACCAGTAATCTGTGATTAACCCATTACTGCCCAAAATCTACTTTTTAACATGAAAAAGTACCCGGAACGGCCCAGAACGCTACCCTAATATATAAAACGGCAGCAAAACTAACCTGAAAATGATGCAAACACACATGAAGAACATTTTGAAATGAGAAAGGTGCACCAATATGCTGTCATTTACCCATTACTGCCCAAAATCTACATTTTATCACAAAAGAATAGTACATGAAACGTCCTGGAACTCTACCCTAATTTATAAAATGGCAGCGAAACCCACCTGAAAATGATGCAAACACACATGAAGAATATTTTGAAATGAGAAAGGTGCACTAATAACATTTTGAAATGAGAAAGCTGCACCAATATGCTGTCATTAACCCATTACTGCTCAAAATCTACATTTTATCAAGAAAAAGTACCCGGAAAGAACCAGAACGGTACCCTAATATATAAAACGGCAGTGAAACTCACCTGAAAAAGATGCAAACACACATGAAGAACATTTTGAAATGAGAAAGGTGAACCAATATGCTTTCATTAACCCATTACTGCTCAAAATCTACATTTTATCCTGAATAAGTACCCGGAACGGGCCGGAACGCTACCATAATATATAAAACGGCAGTGAAACTCCCCTGAAACTGATTCAAACACACATGAAGAACATTTTGAAATGAGAAAGGCACACCAATATGCTGTCATTAACCCATTACTGCCCAAAATCTACATTTTATCACGAAAAAGAAAAGTACATGGAACGTCCTGGAACTCTACCCTAATTTATAAAATGGCAGCGAAACTCACCTGAAAATGATGCAAACACACATTAAGAATATTTTGAAATGAGAAAGGTGCACTAATAACATTTTATAATGAGAAAGATGGACTAATATGCTGTCATTAACCCATTATTGCTCAAAATCTACATTTCATCCTGAAAAAGTACCCGGAACGGGCTGGAACGCTACCCTAATATATATAAAACGGCAGCGAAACCCACCTGAAAATGATGTAACCACACATGAAGAAAATTTTGAAATGAGAAAGGTGCACCAATATGCTGTCATTAACCCATTACTGCCCAAAATCTACATTTTGTCACGAAAAAGTACCCAGAACGGGCCGGAACGCTACCGTAACATATCAAACGGCAGTGAAACTCACCTAAAACTGATGCAAACAAACATGAAGAACATTTTGAAATGAGAATGGTGCACCAATATGCTATCATTAAGCGATTACTGCTTGCTCAAAATCTACATTTTATCCTGAAAAAGTACCCGGAAAGAGCCAGAATGGTAGCCTAATATATAAAACGGCAGTGAAACTCACCTCAAAATGATGCAAACACACATGAAGAACATTTTGAAATGAGAATGGTGCACAAATATGCTGTCATTAACCCATTACTGCCCAAAACCTACATTTTATCATGAAAAAGTACCCGGAACGGGCCAGAACGCTACCCTAATATATAAAACGGCAGCAACACTAACCTGAAAATGATGCAAACACACATGAAGAACATCTTGAAATGAGAAAGGTGCACCATTATGCTGTCATTAACCCATTACTGCCCAAAATCTACATTTTATTACGAAAAAGTACACAGAATGGGCCGGAACGGGCCGGAACTCTACCCTAATGTGTAAAACACTAGCACAACTCACCAGAACATTATGCAAACACACATGAAGAACATTTTGAAATGAGAAAGCTGCACCAATATGCTGTCATTAACCCATTACTGCACAAAATCTACATTTTATCCTGAAAAAGTACCCGGAACGGGCCAGAACGGTATCCTAATATATAAAACTGCAGTGAAACTCACCTGAAAATGATGCAAACACACATGAAGAACATTTTGAAATGAGAAAGCTGCACCAATATGCTGTCATTAACCCATTACTGCACAAAATCTACATTTTATCCTGAATAAGTACCTGGAACGGACCAGAACGGTGCCCTAATATATAAAACGGCAGTGAAACTCACCTGAAAATGATGCAAACACACATGAAGAACATTTTGAAATGAGAAAGGTGCACCAATATGATGTCATTAACCCATTAGTGCCCAAAATCTACATTGTATTGTGAAAAAGTACACAGAATGGGCCGGAATGGGCCAGAACGCTACCCTAATATATAAAACGCCAGTGCAACTCACCAGAAAAATATGCAAACACACATGAAGAACATTTTGAAATGAGAAAGCTGCACCAATATGCCGCCATTAACCCATTACTGCACAAAATCTGCATTTTATCATGAAAAAGTACCCGGAACTCTACCGTAATAGATAAAACTGCAGTGAAACTCACCTGAAAATGATGCAAACACACATGAAGAACATCTTGAAATGAGAAAGGTGCACCAATATGCTGTCATTAACCCATCACTGCCCAAAATCTACATTGTATTATGAAAAAGTACCCGGAACGGGCCGGAACGCTACCCTAATATATGAAACGCCAGTGCAACTCGCCAGAAAATTAATTAAACACACATGCAGAACATCCCGAAATACGAAAGCTGCACCAATATGCTGTGATTAACCCATAACTGCCCAAAATCTATGTTGTTATCATGAAAAAGTACCCTGAACGGGCCGGAACGGGCCGGAATGCTACCATAATGTGTAAAACGCCAGCGCAACTCACCAGAACATTATGGAAACACACATGAAGAACATTTTGAAATGAGAAAGCTGCACCAATATGCTGTCATTAACCCATTACTGCACAAAATCTACATTTTATCCTGAAAAAGCACCCGTCACGGGCCATAACGGTGCCCTAATATATAAAACGGCAGTGAAACTCACCTGAAAATCATGCAAACACAAATGAAGAACATTTTGAAATGAGAAAGGTGCACCAATATGCAGTCAATAACCCATTACTGCCCAAAATCTACATTGTATTATGAAAAAGTACCCTGAACGGGCAGGAACGGGCCGGAACGCTACCCTAATATATGAAACGCCAGTGGAACTCGCCCGAAAATTAAGCAAACACACATGAAGAACATTTTGAAATGAGAAAGCTGTACCAGTATGCTGTCATTAACCCATTACTGCACAAAATCTACATTTTATCCTGAAAAAGTACCTGGAACGGGCCAGAACGGTACCCTAATATATAAAATGGCAGTGAAACTCACCTGAAAATGATGCAAACACACATCAAGAACATTTTGAAATGAGAAAGGTGCACCAGTATGCTGCCATTAACCCATTACTGCCCAAAATCTACATTGTATTACGCAAAAGTACCCGGAACGGGCCAGAACGCCACACTAATATATAAAACGCCAGCGCAACTCACCAGAAAATTATGCAAACACACATGAAGAACATTTTGAAATGAGAAAGCTGCACCAATATGCTGTAATTAACCCATTACTGCACAAAATCTGCATTTTATCATGAATAAGTACACGGAACGCTACCGTAATATATAAAATGGCAGCGAAACTCACCTGAAAATGATGCAAACACACATGAAGAACATTTTGAAATGAGAAAGCTGCACCAATATGCCACCATTAACCCATTACTGCACAAAATCTGCATTTTATCATGAAAAAGTCCCCGGAACTCTACCGTAATAGATAAAACTGCAGTGAAACTCACCTGAAAATGATGCAAACACACATGAAGAACATCTTGAAATGAGAAAGGTGCACCAATATGCTGTCATTAACCCATTACTGCCCAAAATCTACATTGTATTATGAAAAAGTACCCGGAACGGGCCGGAACGCTACCCTAATATATGAAACGCCAGTGCAACTCGCCAGAAAATTAAGCAAACACACATGAAGAACATTCTGAAATGAGAAAGCTGTACCAATATGCTGTCATTAACCCATTACTGCACAACATCTACATTTTATCCTGAAAAAGTACCCGGAACGGGCCAGAACTGTACCCTAATATATAAAATGGCAGTGAAACTCACCTGAAAATGATGCAAACAAACATGAAGAACATCTTGAAATGAGAAAGGTGCACCAATATGCTGCCATTAACCCATTACTGCCCAAAATCTACATTGTATTACGAAAAAGTACCCGGAACGGGCTAGAACACTACCCTAATATATAAAACGCCAGCACAACTCACCAGAAAATTATGCAAACACACATGAAGAACATTTTGAAATAAGAAAGCTGCACCAATATGCTGTAATTAACCCATTACTGCACAAAATCTGCATTTTATCATGAAAAAATACCCGGAACGCTACCGTAATATATAAAATGACAGCGAAACTCACCTGAAAATGATACAAACACACATGAAGAACATTTTAAAATGAGAAAGGTGCACCATTATGCTGTCATTAATCCATTACTGGCCAAAATCTATATTTTATCACGAAAAAGTACCCGGAACGGGCCGGAATGCTACCCTAATATATAAAACGGCTGCAAAACTAACCTGAAAATGATGCAAACACACATCAAGAACATTTTGAAATGAGAAAGGTGCACCAGTATGCTGCCATTAACCCATTACTGCCCAAAATCTACATTGTATTACGAAAAAGTACCCGGAACGGGCCAGAACGCCACACTAATATATAAAACGCCAGCGCAACTCACCAGAAAATTATGCAAACACACATGAAGAACATTTTGAAATGAGAAAGCTGCACCAATATGCTGTAATTAACCCATTACTGCACAAAATCTGCATTTTATCATGAATAAGTACACTGAACGCTACCGTAATATATAAAATGGCAGCGAAACTCACCTGAAAATGATGCAAACACACATGAAGAACATTTTGAAATGAGAAAGGTGCACCAATATGCTGTCATTAACCCATTACTGGCCAAAATCTACATTTTATCACAAAAAAGTACCCGGAACGGGCCGGAACGCTACCCTAATATATAAAACGGCAGCAAAACTAACCTGAAAATGATGCAAACACACATCAAGAACATTTTGAAATGAGAAAGGTGCACCAGTATGCTGTGATTAACCCATTACTGCCCAAAATCTACTTTTTAACATGAAAAAGTACCCGGAACGGCCCAGAACGCTACCCTAATATATAAAACGGCAGCAAAACTAACCTGAAAATGATGCAAACGCACTTGAAGAACATTTTGAAATGAGAAAGGTGCACCAATATGCTGTCATTAACCCATTACTGCCCAAAATCTACATTTTATCACGAAAAGAAAAGTACATGGAACGTCCTGGAACTCTACCCTAATTTATAAAATGGCAGCGAAACTCACCTGAAAATGATGCAAACACACATGAAGAATATTTTGAAATGAGAAAGGTGCACTAATAACATTTTGAAATGAGAAAGCTGCACCAATATGCTGTCATTAACCCATTACTGCTCAAAATCTACATTTTATCCTGAAAAAGTACCCGGAAAGAACCAGAACGGTACCCTAATATATAAAACGGCAGTGAAACTCACCTGAAAAAGATGCAAACACACATGAAGAACATTTTGAAATGAGAAAGGTGCACCAATATGCTGTCATTAACTGATTACTGCGCAAAATCTACATTTTATTACGAAAAAGTACACTGAACGGGATGGAACGCTACCCTAGTATATAAAACTGCACCGAAAATCACCTGAAAATGATGCAAACACACATGAAGAACATTTTGAAATGAGGAAGGTGCAACCAATATGCTGTCATTAACCCATTACTGGCCAAAATCTACATTTTATCATGAAAAAGTACCCGGAACGGGCTAGAATCCTACCCTAATAAAAAACACAACAGCGAAACTCTCCTGAAAATGATGCAAACACACATGAAGAACATTTTGAAATGAGAAAGGCGCATCAATATGCTGTCATTAACCCATTACTGCCCAAAATCTACATTTTATCACGAAAAGAAAAGTACATGGAACGTCCTGGAACTCTACCCTAATATATAAAATGGCAGCGAAACTCACCTGAAAATGATGCAAACACACATGAAGAATATTTTGAAATGAGAAAGGTGCACTAATAACATTTTTATTGAGAAAGATGCGCTAATATTGCTGTCATTAACCCATTAATGCTCAAAATCTACATTTCATCCTAAAAAAGTACCCAGAACGGGCCGGAACGCTACCCTAATAAATATAAAACGGCAGCGAAACGCACCTGAAAATGATCTAACCACACATGAAGAACATTTTGAAATGAGAAAGCTGCACCAATATGCTGTCATTAACCCATTACTGCACAAAATCTACATTTTATCCTGAAAAAGTACACGGAACGGACCAGAACGGTGCCCTAATATATAAAACGGCAGGGGAACTCACCTGAAAATGATGCAAACACACATGAAGAACATTTTGAAATGAGAAAGGTGCACCAATATGATGTCATTAACCCATTAGTGCCCAAAATCTACATTTTATTGTGAAAAAGTACACAGAATGGGCCGGAATGGGCCAGAACGCTACCCTAATATATAAAACGCCAGCGCAACTCACCAGAAAAATATGCAAACACACATGAAGAACATTTTGAAATGAGAAAGCTGCACCAATATGCCGCCATTAACCCATTACTGCACAAAATCTGCATTTTATCATGAAAAAGTACCCGGAACTCTACCGTAATAGATAAAACTGCAGTGAAACTCACCTGAAAATGATGCAAACACACATGAAGAACATCTTGAAATGAGAAAGGTGCACCAATATGCTGTCATTAACCCATTACTGCCCAAAATCTACATTGTATTATGAAAAAGTACCCGGAACGGGCCGGAACGCTACCCTAATATATGAAACGCCAGTGCAACTCGCCAGAAAATTAAGCAAACACACATGAAGAACATTCTGAAATGAGAAAGCTGTACCAATATGCTGTCATTAACCCATTACTGCACAACATCTACATTTTATCCTGAAAAAGTACCCGGAACGGGCCAGAACTGTACCCTAATATATAAAATGGCAGTGAAACTCACCTGAAAATGATGCAAACAAACATGAAGAACATCTTGAAATGAGAAAGGTGCACCAATATGCTGCCATTAACCCATTACTGCCCAAAATCTACATTGTATTACGAAAAAGTACCCGGAACGGGCCAGAACACTACCCTAATATATAAAACGCCAGCACAACTCACCAGAAAATTATGCAAACACACATGAAGAACATTTTGAAATAAGAAAGCTGCACCAATATGCTGTAATTAACCCATTACTGCACAAAATCTGCATTTTATCATGAAAAAATACCCGGAACGCTACCGTAATATATAAAATGACAGCGAAACTCACCTGAAAATGATACAAACACACATGAAGAACATTTAAAATGAGAAAGGTGCACCATTATGCTGTCATTAATCCATTACTGGCCAAAATCTATATTTTATCACGAAAAAGTACCCGGAACGGGCCGGAATGCTACCCTAATATATAAAACGGCTGAAAAACTAACCTGAAAATGATGCAAACACACATCAAGAACATTTTGAAATGAGAAAGGTGCACCAGTATGCTGCCATTAACCCATTACTGCCCAAAATCTACATTGTATTACGAAAAAGTACCCGGAACGGGCCAGAACGCCACACTAATATATAAAACGCCAGCGCAACTCACCAGAAAATTATGCAAACACACATGAAGAACATTTTGAAATGAGAAAGCTGCACCAATATGCTGTAATTAACCCATGACTGCACAAAATCTGCATTTTATCATGAATAAGTACACGGAACGCTACCGTAATATATAAAATGGCAGCGAAACTCACCTGAAAATGATGCAAACACACATGAAGAACATTTTGAAATGAGAAAGGTGCACCAATATGCTGTCATTAACCTATTACTGGCCAAAATCTACATTTTATCACAAAAAAGTACCCGGAACGGGCCGGAACGCTACCCTAATATATAAAACGGCAGCAAAACTAACCTGAAAATGATGCAAACACACATCAAGAACATTTTGAAATGAGAAAGGTGCACCAGTATGCTGTGATGTACCCATTACTGCACAAAATCTACTTTTTAACATGAAAAAGTACCCGGAACGGCCCAGAACGCTACCCTAATATATAAACGGCAGCAAAACTAACCTGAAAATGATGCAAACGCACATGAAGAACATTTTGAAATGAGAAAGGTGCTGTCATTAACCCATTACTGCCCAAAATCTACATTTTATCACGAAAAGAAAAGTACCCGGAACGGCCCAGAACGGTACCCTAATATATAAAACGGCAGTGAAACTCACCTGAAAAAGATGCAAACACACATGAAGAACATTTTGAAATGAGAAAGGTGCACCAATATGCTGTCATTAACTGATTACTGCACAAAATCTACATTTTATTACGAAAAAGTACACTGAACGGGATGGAACGCTACCCTAGTATATAAAACTGCAGCGAAAATCACCTGAAAATGATGCAAACACACATGAAGAACATTTTGAAATGAGGAAGGTGCAACCAATATGCTGTCATTAACCCATTACTGGCCAAAATCTACATTTTATCATGAAAAAGTACCCGGAACGGGCTAGAATCCTACCCTAATAAAAAACACAACAGCGAAACTCTCCTGAAAATGATGCAAACACACATGAAGAACATTATGAAATGAGAAAGGCGCATCAATATGCTGTCATTAACCCATTACTGCCCAAAATCTACATTTTATCACGAAAAGAAAAGTACATGGAACCTCCTGGAACTCTACCCTAATATATAAAATGGCAGCGAAACTCACCTGAAAATGATGCAAACACACATGAAGAATATTTTGAAATGAGAAAGGTGCACTAATAACATTTTTAATGAGAAAGATGCGCTAATATGCTGTCATTAACCCATTAATGCTCAAAATCTACATTTCATCCTAAAAAAGTACCCAGAACGGGCCGGAACGCTACCCTAATAAATATAAAACGGCAGCGAAACTCACCTGAAAATGGTGTAAGCACACATGAAGAAAATTTTGAAATGAGAAAGGTGCACCAATATGCTGTCATTAACCCATCAAAGCCCAAAATCTACATTTTGTCACGAAGAAGTACCCAGAATGTGCCGGAACGCTACCGTAACATATCAAACAGCAGTGAAAATCACCTGAAACTGATGCAAACAAACATGAAGAACATTTTGAAATGAGAATGGTGCACCAATATGCTATCATTAAGCGATTACTGCTTGCTCAAAATCTACATTTTATCCTGAAAAAGTACCCGGAAAGAGCCAGAATGGTAGCCTAATACATAAAACGGTAGTGAAACTCACCTGAAAATGATGCAAACACACATGAAGAACATTTTGAAATGAGAAAGGTGCACCAATATGCTGTCATTAACCCATTACTGCTCAAAATCTATATTTGATCACGAAAAAGTACCAGAACGGGCCAGAACGCTACCATAATATATAAAACGGCAGTGAAACTCACCTGAAACTGATGCAAACACACATGAAGAACATTTTGAAATGGGAAAGGTGCACCAATATGCTGTCATTAACCCATTACTGCCCAAAATCTACATTTTATCATGAAAAAGTACCAGGAACGGCCCGGAACACTACCCTAATATACAAAACGGTAGAAAAACTAACCTGAAAATGATGCAAACACACATGAAGAACATTTTGAAATGAGAAAGGTGCACCAATAAGCTGTCATTAACCCATTACTGCTCAAAATATACATTTGATCACGAAAAAGTACCAGAACGGGCCGGAACTCTACCATAATATGTAAAACGGCAGCAACACTAACCTGAAAATGATGCAAACACACATGAAGAACATTTTGAAATGGGAAAGGTGCACTAATAACATTTTTATTGAGAAAGATGCGCTAATATTGCTGTCATTAACCCATTAATGCTCAAAATCTACATTTCATCCTAAAAAAGTACCCAGAACGGGCCGGAACGCTACCCTAATAAATATAAAACGGCAGCGAAACGCACCAGAAAATGATCTAACCACACATGAAGAACATTTTGAAATGAGAAAGCTGCACCAATATGCTGTCATTAACCCATTACTGCACAAAATCTACATTTTATCCTGAAAAAGTACACGGAACGGACCAGAACGGTGCCCTAATATATAAAACGGCAGGGGAACTCACCTGAAAATGATGCAAACACACATGAAGAACATTTTGAAATGAGAAAGGTGCACCAATATGATGTCATTAACCCATTAGTGCCCAAAATCTACATTTTATTGTGAAAAAGTACACAGAATGGGCCGGAATGGGCCAGAACGCTACCCTAATATATAAAACGCCAGCGCAACTCACCAGAAAAATATGCAAACACACATGAAGAACATTTTGAAATGAGAAAGCTGCACCAATATGCCGCCATTAACCCATTACTGCACAAAATCTGCATTTTATCATGAAAAAGTACCCGGAACTCTACCGTAATAGATAAAACTGCAGTGAAACTCACCTGAAAATGATGCAAACACACATGAAGAACATCTTGAAATGAGAAAGGTGCACCAATATGCTGTCATTAACCCATTACTGCCCAAAATCTACATTGTATTATGAAAAAGTACCCGGAACGGGCCGGAACGCTACCCTAATATATGAAACGCCAGTGCAACTCGCCAGAAAATTAAGCAAACACACATGAAGAACATTCTGAAATGAGAAAGCTGTACCAATATGCTGTCATTAACCCATTACTGCACAACATCTACATTTTATCCTGAAAAAGTACCCGGAACGGGCCAGAACTGTACCCTAATATATAAAATGGCAGTGAAACTCACCTGAAAATGATGCAAACAAACATGAAGAACATCTTGAAATGAGAAAGGTGCACCAATATGCTGCCATTAACCCATTACTGCCCAAAATCTACATTGTATTACGAAAAAGTACCCGGAACGGGCCAGAACACTACCCTAATATATAAAACGCCAGCACAACTCACCAGAAAATTATGCAAACACACATGAAGAACATTTTGAAATAAGAAAGCTGCACCAATATGCTGTAATTAACCCATTACTGCACAAAATCTGCATTTTATCATGAAAAAATACCCGGAACGCTACCGTAATATATAAAATGACAGCGAAACTCACCTGAAAATGATACAAACACACATGAAGAACATTTAAAATGAGAAAGGTGCACCATTATGCTGTCATTAATCCATTACTGGCCAAAATCTATATTTTATCACGAAAAAGTACCCGGAACGGGCCGGAATGCTACCCTAATATATAAAACGGCTGAAAAACTAACCTGAAAATGATGCAAACACACATCAAGAACATTTTGAAATGAGAAAGGTGCACCAGTATGCTGCCATTAACCCATTACTGCCCAAAATCTACATTGTATTACGAAAAAGTACCCGGAACGGGCCAGAACGCCACACTAATATATAAAACGCCAGCGCAACTCACCAGAAAATTATGCAAACACACATGAAGAACATTTTGAAATGAGAAAGCTGCACCAATATGCTGTAATTAACCCATGACTGCACAAAATCTGCATTTTATCATGAATAAGTACACGGAACGCTACCGTAATATATAAAATGGCAGCGAAACTCACCTGAAAATGATGCAAACACACATGAAGAACATTTTGAAATGAGAAAGGTGCACCAATATGCTGTCATTAACCTATTACTGGCCAAAATCTACATTTTATCACAAAAAAGTACCCGGAACGGGCCGGAACGCTACCCTAATATATAAAACGGCAGCAAAACTAACCTGAAAATGATGCAAACACACATCAAGAACATTTTGAAATGAGAAAGGTGCACCAGTATGCTGTGATGTACCCATTACTGCACAAAATCTACTTTTTAACATGAAAAAGTACCCGGAACGGCCCAGAACGCTACCCTAATATATAAACGGCAGCAAAACTAACCTGAAAATGATGCAAACGCACATGAAGAACATTTTGAAATGAGAAAGGTGCTGTCATTAACCCATTACTGCCCAAAATCTACATTTTATCACGAAAAGAAAAGTACCCGGAACGGCCCAGAACGGTACCCTAATATATAAAACGGCAGTGAAACTCACCTGAAAAAGATGCAAACACACATGAAGAACATTTTGAAATGAGAAAGGTGCACCAATATGCTGTCATTAACTGATTACTGCACAAAATCTACATTTTATTACGAAAAAGTACACTGAACGGGATGGAACGCTACCCTAGTATATAAAACTGCAGCGAAAATCACCTGAAAATGATGCAAACACACATGAAGAACATTTTGAAATGAGGAAGGTGCAACCAATATGCTGTCATTAACCCATTACTGGCCAAAATCTACATTTTATCATGAAAAAGTACCCGGAACGGGCTAGAATCCTACCCTAATAAAAAACACAACAGCGAAACTCTCCTGAAAATGATGCAAACACACATGAAGAACATTATGAAATGAGAAAGGCGCATCAATATGCTGTCATTAACCCATTACTGCCCAAAATCTACATTTTATCACGAAAAGAAAAGTACATGGAACCTCCTGGAACTCTACCCTAATATATAAAATGGCAGCGAAACTCACCTGAAAATGATGCAAACACACATGAAGAATATTTTGAAATGAGAAAGGTGCACTAATAACATTTTTAATGAGAAAGATGCGCTAATATGCTGTCATTAACCCATTAATGCTCAAAATCTACATTTCATCCTAAAAAAGTACCCAGAACGGGCCGGAACGCTACCCTAATAAATATAAAACGGCAGCGAAACTCACCTGAAAATGGTGTAAGCACACATGAAGAAAATTTTGAAATGAGAAAGGTGCACCAATATGCTGTCATTAACCCATCACTGCCCAAAATCTACATTTTGTCACGAAGAAGTACCCAGAATGTGCCGGAACGCTACCGTAACATATCAAACAGCAGTGAAAATCACCTGAAACTGATGCAAACAAACATGAAGAACATTTTGAAATGAGAATGGTGCACCAATATGCTATCATTAAGCGATTACTGCTTGCTCAAAATCTACATTTTATCCTGAAAAAGTACCCGGAAAGAGCCAGAATGGTAGCCTAATACATAAAACGGTAGTGAAACTCACCTGAAAATGATGCAAACACACATGAAGAACATTTTGAAATGAGAAAGGTGCACCAATATGCTGTCATTAACCCATTACTGCTCAAAATCTATATTTGATCACGAAAAAGTACCAGAACGGGCCAGAACGCTACCATAATATATAAAACGGCAGTGAAACTCACCTGAAACTGATGCAAACACACATGAAGAACATTTTGAAATGGGAAAGGTGCACCAATATGCTGTCATTAACCCATTACTGCCCAAAATCTACATTTTATCATGAAAAAGTACCAGGAACGGCCCGGAACACTACCCTAATATACAAAACGGTAGAAAAACTAACCTGAAAATGATGCAAACACACATGAAGAACATTTTGAAATGAGAAAGGTGCACCAATAAGCTGTCATTAACCCATTACTGCTCAAAATATACATTTGATCACGAAAAAGTACCAGAACGGGCCGGAACTCTACCATAATATGTAAAACGGCAGCAACACTAACCTGAAAATGATGCAAACACACATGAAGAACATTTTGAAATGGGAAAGGTGCACCAATATGCTGTGATTAACCCATTACTGCCCAAAATCTACATTTTATCATGAAAAAGTACCAGGAACGGCCCGGAACACTACCCTAATATACAAAACGGTAGAAAAACTAACCTGAAAATGATGCAAACACACATGAAGAACATTTTGAAATGAGAAAGGTGCACCAATAAGCTGTCATTAACCCATTACTGCTCAAAATATACATTTGATCACGAAAAAGTACCAGAAAGGCCGGAACTCTACCATAATATGTAAAACGGCAGTGAAACTCACCTGAAAATGATGCAAACACACATTGAAGAACATTTTGAAATGAGAAAGGTGCACCAATGTGCTGTCATTAACCCATTACTTCCCAAAATCTACATTGTATTATGAAAAAGTACCCTGAACGGGCTGGAACGCTACCCTAATATATGAAACGCCAGTGCAACTCGCCAGAAAATTAAGCAAACACACATGAAGAACATTCCGAAATGAGAAAGCTGTACCAATATGCTGTCATTAACCCATTACTGCACAAAATCTACATTATATCATGAAAAAGTACCAGGAACGGCCCGGAACACTACCCTAATATATAAAACGGTAGAAAAACTCTCCTGAAAATTATGCAAACACACCTGAAGAACATTTTCAAATGAGGAAGGTGCACCAATATGCTGTCATTAACCCATTACTGGCCAAAATCTACATTTTATCATGAAAAAGTACACTGAACGGGCCGGAATCCTACCCTAATAAATAACACAACAGCGAAACTCTCCTGAAAATGATGCAAACACACATGAAGAACATTTTGAAATGAGAAAGGTGCACCAATATGCTGTAATTAACCCATTACTGGCCAAAATCTACATTTTATCATGAAAAAGTACCCGGACCGGCCCGGAATCCTACCCTAATAAATAACACAACAGCGAAACTCTCCTGAAAATTATGCAAACACACATGAAGAACATTTTGAAATGAGGAAGGTGCACCAATATGCTGTCATTAACCCATTACTGGCCAAAATCTACATTTTATCATGAAAAAGTACACTGAACGGGCCGGAATCCTACACTAATAAATAACACAACAGCGAAACTCTCCTGAAAATGATGCAAACACACATGAAGAACATTTTGAAATGAGAAAGGTGCACCAATATGCTGTCATTAACCCATTACTGCCCAAAATCTACAAGTTATCACGAAAAGAAAAGTACATGGAACGTCCTGGAACTCTACCCTAATATATAAAATGGCAGCGAAACTCACCTGAAAATGATGCAAACACACATGAAGAATATTTTGAAATGAGAAAGGTGCAGTAATAACATTTTATAATGAGAAAGATGCACCAGTATGCTGCCATTAACCCATTACTGCCCAAAATCTACATTGTATTACGAAAAAGTACCCGGAACGGGCCAGAACGCCACACTCATATATAAAACGCCAGCGCAACTCACCAGAAAATTATGCAAACACACATGAAGAACATTTTGAAATGAGAAAGCTGCACCAATATGCTGTAATTAACCCATGACTGCACAAAATCTGCATTTTATCATGAATAAGTACACGGAACGCTACCGTAATATATAAAATGGCAGCGAAACTCACCTGAAAATGATGCAAACACACATGAAGAACATTTTGAAATGAGAAAGGTGCACCAATATGCTGTCATTAACCTATTACTGGCCAAAATCTACATTTTATCACAAAAAAGTACCCGGAACGGGCCGGAACGCTACCCTAATATATAAAACGGCAGCAAAACTAACCTGAAAATGATGCAAACACACATCAAGAACATTTTGAAATGAGAAAGGTGCACCAGTATGCTGTGATGTACCCATTACTGCACAAAATCTACTTTTTAACATGAAAAAGTACCCGGAACGGCCCAGAACGCTACCCTAATATATAAAACGGCAGCAAAACTAACCTGAAAATGATGCAAACGCACATGAAGAACATTTTGAAATGAGAAAGGTGCACCAATATGCTGTCATTAACCCATTACTGCCCAAAATCTACATTTTATCACGAAAAGAAAAGTACATGGAACGTCCTGGAACTCTACCCTAATTTATAAAATGGCAGCGAAACTCACCTGAAAATGATGCAAACACACATGAAGAATATTTTGAAATGAGAAAGGTGCACTAATAACATTTTGAAATGAGAAAGCTGCACCAATATGCTGTCATTAACCCATTACTGCTCAAAATCTACATTTTATCCTGAAAAAGTACCCGGAAAGAACCAGAACGGTACCCTAATATATAAAACGGCAGTGAAACTCACCTGAAAAAGATGCAAACACACATGAAGAACATTTTGAAATGAGAAAGGTGCACCAATATGCTGTCATTAACTGATTACTGCACAAAATCTACATTTTATTACGAAAAAGTACACTGAACGGGATGGAACGCTACCCTAGTATATAAAACTGCAGCGAAAATCACCTGAAAATGATGCAAACACACATGAAGAACATTTTGAAATGAGGAAGGTGCAACCAATATGCTGTCATTAACCCATTACTGGCCAAAATCTACATTTTATCATGAAAAAGTACCCGGAACGGGCTAGAATCCTACCCTAATAAAAAACACAACAGCGAAACTCTCCTGAAAATGATGCAAACACACATGAAGAACATTTTGAAATGAGAAAGGCGCATCAATATGCTGTCATTAACCCAATACTGCACAAAATCTGCATTTTATCATGAAAAAATACCCGGAACGCTACCGTAATATATAAAATGACAGCAAAACTCACCTGAAAATGATACAAACACACATGAAGAACATTTAAAATGAGAAAGGTGCACCATTATGCTGTCATTAATCCATTACTGGCCAAAATCTATATTTTATCACGAAAAAGTACACGGAACGGGCCAGAACACTACCCTAATATATAAAACTCCAGCACAACTCACCAGAAAATTATGCAAACACACATGAAGAACATTTTGAAATAAGAAAGCTGCACCAATATGCTGTAATTAACCCATTACTGCACAAAATCTGCATTTTATCATGAAAAAATACCCGGAACGCTACCGTAATATATAAAATGACAGCGAAACTCACCTGAAAATGATACAAACACACATGAAGAACATTTAAAATGAGAAAGGTGCACCATTATGCTGTCATTAATCCATTACTGGCCAAAATCTATATTTTATCAAGAAAAAGTACCCGGAACGGGCCGGAATGCTACCCTAATATATAAAACGGCTGAAAAACTAACCTGAAAATGATGCAAAGACACATCAAGAACATTTTGAAATGAGAAAGGTGCACCAGTATGCTGCCATTAACCCATTACTGCCCAAAATCTACATTGTATTACGAAAAAGTACCCGGAACGGGCCAGAACGCCACACTAATATATAAAACGCCAGCGCAACTCACCAGAAAATTATGCAAACACACATGAAGAACATTTTGAAATGAGAAAGCTGCACCAATATGCTGTAATTAACCCATGACTGCACAAAATCTGCATTTTATCATGAATAAGTACACGGAACGCTACCGTAATATATAAAATGGCAGCGAAACTCACCTGAAAATGATGCAAACACACATGAAGAACATTTTGAAATGAGAAAGGTGCACCAATATGCTGTCATTAACCTATTACTGGCCAAAATCTACATTTTATCACAAAAAAGTACCCGGAACGGGCCGGAACGCTACCCTAATATATAAAACGGCAGCAAAACTAACCTGAAAATGATGCAAACACACATCAAGAACATTTTGAAATGAGAAAGGTGCACCAGTATGCTGTGATGTACCCATTACTGCACAAAATCTACTTTTTAACATGAAAAAGTACCCGGAACGGCCCAGAACGCTACCCTAATATATAAACGGCAGCAAAACTAACCTGAAAATGATGCAAACGCACATGAAGAACATTTTGAAATGAGAAAGGTGCTGTCATTAACCCATTACTGCCCAAAATCTACATTTTATCACGAAAAGAAAAGTACCCGGAACGGCCCAGAACGGTACCCTAATATATAAAACGGCAGTGAAACTCACCTGAAAAAGATGCAAACACACATGAAGAACATTTTGAAATGAGAAAGGTGCACCAATATGCTGTCATTAACTGATTACTGCACAAAATCTACATTTTATTACGAAAAAGTACACTGAACGGGATGGAACGCTACCCTAGTATATAAAACTGCAGCGAAAATCACCTGAAAATGATGCAAACACACATGAAGAACATTTTGAAATGAGGAAGGTGCAACCAATATGCTGTCATTAACCCATTACTGGCCAAAATCTACATTTTATCATGAAAAAGTACCCGGAACGGGCTAGAATCCTACCCTAATAAAAAACACAACAGCGAAACTCTCCTGAAAATGATGCAAACACACATGAAGAACATTTTGAAATGAGAAAGGCGCATCAATATGCTGTCATTAACCCATTACTGCCCAAAATCTACATTTTATCACGAAAAGAAAAGTACATGGAACCTCCTGGAACTCTACCCTAATATATAAAATGGCAGCGAAACTCACCTGAAAATGATGCAAACACACATGAAGAATATTTTGAAATGAGAAAGGTGCACTAATAACATTTTTAATGAGAAAGATGCGCTAATATGCTGTCATTAACCCATTAATGCTCAAAATCTACATTTCATCCTAAAAAAGTACCCAGAACGGGCCGGAACGCTACCCTAATAAATATAAAACGGCAGCGAAACTCACCTGAAAATGATGTAACCACACATGAAGAAAATTTTGAAATGAGAAAGGTGCACCAATATGCTGTCATTAACCCATCACTGCCCAAAATCTACATTTTGTCACGAAGAAGTACCCAGAATGGGCCGGAACGCTACCGTAACATATCAAACAGCAGTGAAAATCACCTGAAACTGATGCAAACAAACATGAAGAACATTTTGAAATGAGAATGGTGCACCAATATGCTATCATTAAGCGATTACTGCTTGCTCAAAATCTACATTTTATCCTGAAAAATTACCCGGAAAGAGCCAGAATGGTAGCCTAATACATAAAACGGTAGTGAAACTCACCTGAAAATGATGCAAACACACATGAAGAACATTTTGAAATGAGAAAGGTGCACCAATATGCTGTCATTAACCCATTACTGCTCAAAATCTATATTTGATCACGAAAAAGTACCAGAACGGGCCAGAACGCTACCATAATATATAAAACGGCAGTGAAACTCACCTGAAACTGATGCAAACACACATGAAGAACATTTTGAAATGGGAAAGGTGCACCAATATGCTGTCATTAACCCATTACTGCCCAAAATCTACATTTTATCATGAAAAAGTACCAGGAACGGCCCGGAACACTACCCTAATATACAAAACGGTAGAAAAACTAACCTGAAAATGATGCAAACACACATGAAGAACATTTTGAAATGAGAAAGGTGCACCAATAAGCTGTCATTAACCCATTACTGCTCAAAATATACATTTGATCACGAAAAAGTACCAGAAAGGGCCGGAACTCTACCATAATATGTAAAACGGCAGCAACACTAACCTGAAAATGATGCAAACACACATGAAGAACATTTTGAAATGGGAAAGGTGCACCAATATGCTGTGATTAACCCATCACTGCCCAAAATCTACATTTTATCATGAAAAAGTACCAGGAACGGCCCGGAACACTACCCTAATATACAAAACGGTAGAAAAACTAACCTGAAAATGATGCAAACACACATGAAGAACATTTTGAAATGAGAAAGGTGCACCAATAAGCTGTCATTAACCCATTACTGCTCAAAATATACATTTGATCACGAAAAAGTACCAGAAAGGCCGGAACTCTACCATAATATGTAAAACGGCAGTGAAACTCACCTGAAAATGATGCAAACACACATTGAAGAACATTTTGAAATGAGAAAGGTGCACCAATGTGCTGTCATTAACCCATTACTTCCCAAAATCTACATTGTATTATGAAAAAGTACCCTGAACGGGCTGGAACGCTACCCTAATATATGAAACGCCAGTGCAACTCGCCAGAAAATTAAGCAAACACACATGAAGAACATTCCGAAATGAGAAAGCTGTACCAATATGCTGTCATTAACCCATTACTGCACAAAATCTACATTATATCATGAAAAAGTACCAGGAACGGCCCGGAACACTACCCTAATATATAAAACGGTAGAAAAACTCTCCTGAAAATTATGCAAACACACCTGAAGAACATTTTGAAATGAGGAAGGTGCACCAATATGCTGTCATTAACCCATTACTGGCCAAAATCTACATTTTATCATGAAAAAGTACACTGAACGGGCCGGAATCCTACCCTAATAAATAACACAACAGCGAAACTCTCCTGAAAATGATGCAAACACACATGAAGAACATTTTGAAATGAGAAAGGTGCACCAATATGCTGTAATTAACCCATTACTGGCCAAAATCTACATTTTATCATGAAAAAGTACCCGGACCGGCCCGGAATCCTACCCTAATAAATAACACAACAGCGAAACTCTCCTGAAAATTATGCAAACACACATGAAGAACATTTTGAAATGAGGAAGGTGCACCAATATGCTGTCATTAACCCATTACTGGCCAAAATCTACATTTTATCATGAAAAAGTACACTGAACGGGCCGGAATCCTACACTAATAAATAACACAACAGCGAAACTCTCCTGAAAATGATGCAAACACACATGAAGAACATTTTGAAATGAGAAAGGTGCACCAATATGCTGTCATTAACCCATTACTGCCCAAAATCTACAAGTTATCACGAAAAGAAAAGTACATGGAACGTCCTGGAACTCTACCCTAATATATAAAATGGCAGCGAAACTCACCTGAAAATGATGCAAACACACATGAAGAATATTTTGAAATGAGAAAGGTGCAGTAATAACATTTTATAATGAGAAAGATGCACCAGTATGCTGCCATTAACCCATTACTGCCCAAAATCTACATTGTATTACGAAAAAGTACCCGGAACGGGCCAGAACGCCACACTAATATATAAAACGCCAGCGCAACTCACCAGAAAATTATGCAAACACACATGAAGAACATTTTGAAATGAGAAAGCTGCACCAATATGCTGTAATTAACCCATGACTGCACAAAATCTGCATTTTATCATGAATAAGTACACGGAACGCTACCGTAATATATAAAATGGCAGCGAAACTCACCTGAAAATGATGCAAACACACATGAAGAACATTTTGAAATGAGAAAGGTGCACCAATATGCTGTCGTTAACCTATTACTGGCCAAAATCTACATTTTATCACAAAAAAGTACCCGGAACGGGCCGGAACGCTACCCTAATATATAAAACGGCAGCAAAACTAACCTGAAAATGATGCAAACACACATCAAGAACATTTTGAAATGAGAAAGGTGCACCAGTATGCTGTGATGTACCCATTACTGCACAAAATCTACTTTTTAACATGAAAAAGTACCCGGAACGGCCCAGAACGCTACCCTAATATATAAAACGGCAGCAAAACTAACCTGAAAATGATGCAAACGCACATGAAGAACATTTTGAAATGAGAAAGGTGCACCAATATGCTGTCATTAACCCATTACTGCCCAAAATCTACATTTTATCACGAAAAGAAAAGTACATGGAACGTCCTGGAACTCTACCCTAATTTATAAAATGGCAGCGAAACTCACCTGAAAATGATGCAAACACACATGAAGAATATTTTGAAATGAGAAAGGTGCACTAATAACATTTTGAAATGAGAAAGCTGCACCAATATGCTGTCATTAACCCATTACTGCTCAAAATCTACATTTTATCCTGAAAAAGTACCCGGAAAGAACCAGAACGGTACCCTAATATATAAAACGGCAGTGAAACTCACCTGAAAAAGATGCAAACACACATGAAGAACATTTTGAAATGAGAAAGGTGCACCAATATGCTGTCATTAACTGATTACTGCACAAAATCTACATTTTATTACGAAAAAGTACACTGAACGGGATGGAACGCTACCCTAGTATATAAAACTGCAGCGAAAATCACCTGAAAGTGATGCAAACACACATGAAGAACATTTTGAAATGAGGAAGGTGCAACCAATATGCTGTCATTAACCCATTACTGGCCAAAATCTACATTTTATCATGAAAAAGTACCCGGAACGGGCTAGAATCCTACCCTAATAAAAAACACAACAGCGAAACTCTCCTGAAAATGATGCAAACACACATGAAGAACATTTTGAAATGAGAAAGGCGCATCAATATGCTGTCATTAACCCATTACTGCCCAAAATCTACATTTTATCACGAAAAGAAAAGTACATGGAACCTCCTGGAACTCTACCCTAATATATAAAATGGCAGCGAAACTCACCTGAAAATGATGCAAACACACATGAAGAATATTTTGAAATGAGAAAGGTGCACTAATAACATTTTTAATGAGAAAGATGCGCTAATATGCTGTCATTAACCCATTAATGCTCAAAATCTACATTTCATCCTAAAAAAGTACCCAGAACGGGCCGGAACGCTACCCTAATAAATATAAAACGGCAGCGAAACTCACCTGAAAATGGTGTAAGCACACATGAAGAAAATTTTGAAATGAGAAAGGTGCACCAATATGCTGTCATTAACCCATCACTGCCCAAAATCTACATTTTGTCACGAAGAAGTACCCAGAATGTGCCGGAACGCTACCGTAACATATCAAACAGCAGTGAAAATCACCTGAAACTGATGCAAACAAACATGAAGAACATTTTGAAATGAGAATGGTGCACCAATATGCTATCATTAAGCGATTACTGCTTGCTCAAAATCTACATTTTATCCTGAAAAAGTACCCGGAAAGAGCCAGAATGGTAGCCTAATACATAAAACGGTAGTGAAACTCACCTGAAAATGATGCAAACACACATGAAGAACATTTTGAAATGAGAAAGGTGCACCAATATGCTGTCATTAACCCATTACTGCTCAAAATCTATATTTGATCACGAAAAAGTACCAGAACGGGCCAGAACGCTACCATAATATATAAAACGGCAGTGAAACTCACCTGAAACTGATGCAAACACACATGAAGAACATTTTGAAATGGGAAAGGTGCACCAATATGCTGTCATTAACCCATTACTGCCCAAAATCTACATTTTATCATGAAAAAGTACCAGGAACGGCCCGGAACACTACCCTAATATACAAAACGGTAGAAAAACTAACCTGAAAATGATGCAAACACACATGAAGAACATTTTGAAATGAGAAAGGTGCACCAATAAGCTGTCATTAACCCATTACTGCTCAAAATATACATTTGATCACGAAAAAGTACCAGAACGGGCCGGAACTCTACCATAATATGTAAAACGGCAGCAACACTAGCCTGAAAATGATGCAAACACACATGAAGAACATTTTGAAATGGGAAAGGTGCACCAATATGCTGTGATTAACCCATTACTGCCCAAAATCTACATTTTATCATGAAAAAGTACCAGGAACGGCCCGGAACACTACCCTAATATACAAAACGGTAGAAAAACTAACCTGAAAATGATGCAAACACACATGAAGAACATTTTGAAATGAGAAAGGTGCACCAATAAGCTGTCATTAACCCATTACTGCTCAAAATATACATTTGATCACGAAAAAGTACCAGAAAGGCCGGAACTCTACCATAATATGTAAAACGGCAGTGAAACTCACCTGAAAATGATGCAAACACACATTGAAGAACATTTTGAAATGAGAAAGGTGCACCAATGTGCTGTCATTAACCCATTACTTCCCAAAATCTACATTGTATTATGAAAAAGTACCCTGAACGGGCTGGAACGCTACCCTAATATATGAAACGCCAGTGCAACTCGCCAGAAAATTAAGCAAACACACATGAAGAACATTCCGAAATGAGAAAGCTGTACCAATATGCTGTCATTAACCCATTACTGCACAAAATCTACATTATATCATGAAAAAGTACCAGGAACGGCCCGGAACACTACCCTAATATATAAAACGGTAGAAAAACTCTCCTGAAAATTATGCAAACACACCTGAAGAACATTTTCAAATGAGGAAGGTGCACCAATATGCTGTCATTAACCCATTACTGGCCAAAATCTACATTTTATCATGAAAAAGTACACTGAACGGGCCGGAATCCTACCCTAATAAATAACACAACAGCGAAACTCTCCTGAAAATGATGCAAACACACATGAAGAACATTTTGAAATGAGAAAGGTGCACCAATATGCTGTAATTAACCCATTACTGGCCAAAATCTACATTTTATCATGAAAAAGTACCCGGACCGGCCCGGAATCCTACCCTAATAAATAACACAACAGCGAAACTCTCCTGAAAATTATGCAAACACACATGAAGAACATTTTGAAATGAGGAAGGTGCACCAATATGCTGTCATTAACCCATTACTGGCCAAAATCTACATTTTATCATGAAAAAGTACACTGAACGGGCCGGAATCCTACACTAATAAATAACACAACAGCGAAACTCTCCTGAAAATGATGCAAACACACATGAAGAACATTTTGAAATGAGAAAGGTGCACCAATATGCTGTCATTAACCCATTACTGCCCAAAATCTACAAGTTATCACGAAAAGAAAAGTACATGGAACGTCCTGGAACTCTACCCTAATATATAAAATGGCAGCGAAACTCACCTGAAAATGATGCAAACACACATGAAGAATATTTTGAAATGAGAAAGGTGCAGTAATAACATTTTATAATGAGAAAGATGCACCAGTATGCTGCCATTAACCCATTACTGCCCAAAATCTACATTGTATTACGAAAAAGTACCCGGAACGGGCCAGAACGCCACACTCATATATAAAACGCCAGCGCAACTCACCAGAAAATTATGCAAACACACATGAAGAACATTTTGAAATGAGAAAGCTGCACCAATATGCTGTAATTAACCCATGACTGCACAAAATCTGCATTTTATCATGAATAAGTACACGGAACGCTACCGTAATATATAAAATGGCAGCGAAACTCACCTGAAAATGATGCAAACACACATGAAGAACATTTTGAAATGAGAAAGGTGCACCAATATGCTGTCATTAACCTATTACTGGCCAAAATCTACATTTTATCACAAAAAAGTACCCGGAACGGGCCGGAACGCTACCCTAATATATAAAACGGCAGCAAAACTAACCTGAAAATGATGCAAACACACATCAAGAACATTTTGAAATGAGAAAGGTGCACCAGTATGCTGTGATGTACCCATTACTGCACAAAATCTACTTTTTAACATGAAAAAGTACCCGGAACGGCCCAGAACGCTACCCTAATATATAAAACGGCAGCAAAACTAACCTGAAAATGATGCAAACGCACATGAAGAACATTTTGAAATGAGAAAGGTGCACCAATATGCTGTCATTAACCCATTACTGCCCAAAATCTACATTTTATCACGAAAAGAAAAGTACATGGAACGTCCTGGAACTCTACCCTAATTTATAAAATGGCAGCGAAACTCACCTGAAAATGATGCAAACACACATGAAGAATATTTTGAAATGAGAAAGGTGCACTAATAACATTTTGAAATGAGAAAGCTGCACCAATATGCTGTCATTAACCCATTACTGCTCAAAATCTACATTTTATCCTGAAAAAGTACCCGGAAAGAACCAGAACGGTACCCTAATATATAAAACGGCAGTGAAACTCACCTGAAAAAGATGCAAACACACATGAAGAACATTTTGAAATGAGAAAGGTGCACCAATATGCTGTCATTAACTGATTACTGCACAAAATCTACATTTTATTACGAAAAAGTACACTGAACGGGATGGAACGCTACCCTAGTATATAAAACTGCAGCGAAAATCACCTGAAAATGATGCAAACACACATGAAGAACATTTTGAAATGAGGAAGGTGCAACCAATATGCTGTCATTAACCCATTACTGGCCAAAATCTACATTTTATCATGAAAAAGTACCCGGAACGGGCTAGAATCCTACCCTAATAAAAAACACAACAGCGAAACTCTCCTGAAAATGATGCAAACACACATGAAGAACATTTTGAAATGAGAAAGGCGCATCAATATGCTGTCATTAACCCAATACTGCACAAAATCTGCATTTTATCATGAAAAAATACCCGGAACGCTACCGTAATATATAAAATGACAGCAAAACTCACCTGAAAATGATACAAACACACATGAAGAACATTTAAAATGAGAAAGGTGCACCATTATGCTGTCATTAATCCATTACTGGCCAAAATCTATATTTTATCACGAAAAAGTACACGGAACGGGCCAGAACACTACCCTAATATATAAAACGCCAGCACAACTCACCAGAAAATTATGCAAACACACATGAAGAACATTTTGAAATAAGAAAGCTGCACCAATATGCTGTAATTAACCCATTACTGCACAAAATCTGCATTTTATCATGAAAAAATACCCGGAACGCTACCGTAATATATAAAATGACAGCGAAACTCACCTGAAAATGATACAAACACACATGAAGAACATTTAAAATGAGAAAGGTGCACCATTATGCTGTCATTAATCCATTACTGGCCAAAATCTATATTTTATCAAGAAAAAGTACCCGGAACGGGCCGGAATGCTACCCTAATATATAAAACGGCTGAAAAACTAACCTGAAAATGATGCAAAGACACATCAAGAACATTTTGAAATGAGAAAGGTGCACCAGTATGCTGCCATTAACCCATTACTGCCCAAAATCTACATTGTATTACGAAAAAGTACCCGGAACGGGCCAGAACGCCACACTAATATATAAAACGCCAGCGCAACTCACCAGAAAATTATGCAAACACACATGAAGAACATTTTGAAATGAGAAAGCTGCACCAATATGCTGTAATTAACCCATGACTGCACAAAATCTGCATTTTATCATGAATAAGTACACGGAACGCTACCGTAATATATAAAATGGCAGCGAAACTCACCTGAAAATGATGCAAACACACATGAAGAACATTTTGAAATGAGAAAGGTGCACCAATATGCTGTCATTAACCTATTACTGGCCAAAATCTACATTTTATCACAAAAAAGTACCCGGAACGGGCCGGAACGCTACCCTAATATATAAAACGGCAGCAAAACTAACCTGAAAATGATGCAAACACACATCAAGAACATTTTGAAATGAGAAAGGTGCACCAGTATGCTGTGATGTACCCATTACTGCACAAAATCTACTTTTTAACATGAAAAAGTACCCGGAACGGCCCAGAACGCTACCCTAATATATAAACGGCAGCAAAACTAACCTGAAAATGATGCAAACGCACATGAAGAACATTTTGAAATGAGAAAGGTGCTGTCATTAACCCATTACTGCCCAAAATCTACATTTTATCACGAAAAGAAAAGTACCCGGAACGGCCCAGAACGGTACCCTAATATATAAAACGGCAGTGAAACTCACCTGAAAAAGATGCAAACACACATGAAGAACATTTTGAAATGAGAAAGGTGCACCAATATGCTGTCATTAACTGATTACTGCACAAAATCTACATTTTATTACGAAAAAGTACACTGAACGGGATGGAACGCTACCCTAGTATATAAAACTGCAGCGAAAATCACCTGAAAATGATGCAAACACACATGAAGAACATTTTGAAATGAGGAAGGTGCAACCAATATGCTGTCATTAACCCATTACTGGCCAAAATCTACATTTTATCATGAAAAAGTACCCGGAACGGGCTAGAATCCTACCCTAATAAAAAACACAACAGCGAAACTCTCCTGAAAATGATGCAAACACACATGAAGAACATTTTGAAATGAGAAAGGCGCATCAATATGCTGTCATTAACCCATTACTGCCCAAAATCTACATTTTATCACGAAAATAAAAGTACATGGAACCTCCTGGAACTCTACCCTAATATATAAAATGGCAGCGAAACTCACCTGAAAATGATGCAAACACACATGAAGAATATTTTGAAATGAGAAAGGTGCACTAATAACATTTTTAATGAGAAAGATGCGCTAATATGCTGTCATTAACCCATTAATGCTCAAAATCTACATTTCATCCTAAAAAAGTACCCAGAACGGGCCGGAACGCTACCCTAATAAATATAAAACGGCAGCGAAACTCACCTGAAAATGATGTAACCACACATGAAGAAAATTTTGAAATGAGAAAGGTGCACCAATATGCTGTCATTAACCCATCACTGCCCAAAATCTACATTTTGTCACGAAGAAGTACCCAGAATGGGCCGGAACGCTACCGTAACATATCAAACAGCAGTGAAAATCACCTGAAACTGATGCAAACAAACATGAAGAACATTTTGAAATGAGAATGGTGCACCAATATGCTATCATTAAGCGATTACTGCTTGCTCAAAATCTACATTTTATCCTGAAAAATTACCCGGAAAGAGCCAGAATGGTAGCCTAATACATAAAACGGTAGTGAAACTCACCTGAAAATGATGCAAACACACATGAAGAACATTTTGAAATGAGAAAGGTGCACCAATATGCTGTCATTAACCCATTACTGCTCAAAATCTATATTTGATCACGAAAAAGTACCAGAACGGGCCAGAACGCTACCATAATATATAAAACGGCAGTGAAACTCACCTGAAACTGATGCAAACACACATGAAGAACATTTTGAAATGGGAAAGGTGCACCAATATGCTGTCATTAACCCATTACTGCCCAAAATCTACATTTTATCATGAAAAAGTACCAGGAACGGCCCGGAACACTACCCTAATATACAAAACGGTAGAAAAACTAACCTGAAAATGATGCAAACACACATGAAGAACATTTTGAAATGAGAAAGGTGCACCAATAAGCTGTCATTAACCCATTACTGCTCAAAATATACATTTGATCACGAAAAAGTACCAGAAAGGGCCGGAACTCTACCATAATATGTAAAACGGCAGCAACACTAACCTGAAAATGATGCAAACACACATGAAGAACATTTTGAAATGGGAAAGGTGCACCAATATGCTGTGATTAACCCATTACTGCCCAAAATCTACATTTTATCATGAAAAAGTACCAGGAACGGCCCGGAACACTACCCTAATATACAAAACGGTAGAAAAACTAACCTGAAAATGATGCAAACACACATGAAGAACATTTTGAAATGAGAAAGGTGCACCAATAAGCTGTCATTAACCCATTACTGCTCAAAATATACATTTGATCACGAAAAAGTACCAGAAAGGCCGGAACTCTACCATAATATGTAAAACGGCAGTGAAACTCACCTGAAAATGATGCAAACACACATTGAAGAACATTTTGAAATGAGAAAGGTGCACCAATGTGCTGTCATTAACCCATTACTTCCCAAAATCTACATTGTATTATGAAAAAGTACCCTGAACGGGCTGGAACGCTACCCTAATATATGAAACGCCAGTGCAACTCGCCAGAAAATTAAGCAAACACACATGAAGAACATTCCGAAATGAGAAAGCTGTACCAATATGCTGTCATTAACCCATTACTGCACAAAATCTACATTATATCATGAAAAAGTACCAGGAACGGCCCGGAACACTACCCTAATATATAAAACGGTAGAAAAACTCTCCTGAAAATTATGCAAACACACCTGAAGAACATTTTGAAATGAGGAAGGTGCACCAATATGCTGTCATTAACCCATTACTGGCCAAAATCTACATTTTATCATGAAAAAGTACACTGAACGGGCCGGAATCCTACCCTAATAAATAACACAACAGCGAAACTCTCCTGAAAATGATGCAAACACACATGAAGAACATTTTGAAATGAGAAAGGTGCACCAATATGCTGTAATTAACCCATTACTGGCCAAAATCTACATTTTATCATGAAAAAGTACCCGGACCGGCCCGGAATCCTACCCTAATAAATAACACAACAGCGAAACTCTCCTGAAAATTATGCAAACACACATGAAGAACATTTTGAAATGAGGAAGGTGCACCAATATGCTGTCATTAACCCATTACTGGCCAAAATCTACATTTTATCATGAAAAAGTACACTGAACGGGCCGGAATCCTACACTAATAAATAACACAACAGCGAAACTCTCCTGAAAATGATGCAAACACACATGAAGAACATTTTGAAATGAGAAAGGTGCACCAATATGCTGTCATTAACCCATTACTGCCCAAAATCTACAAGTTATCACGAAAAGAAAAGTACATGGAACGTCCTGGAACTCTACCCTAATATATAAAATGGCAGCGAAACTCACCTGAAAATGATGCAAACACACATGAAGAATATTTTGAAATGAGAAAGGTGCAGTAATAACATTTTATAATGAGAAAGATGCACCAGTATGCTGCCATTAACCCATTACTGCCCAAAATCTACATTGTATTACGAAAAAGTACCCGGAACGGGCCAGAACGCCACACTAATATATAAAACGCCAGCGCAACTCACCAGAAAATTATGCAAACACACATGAAGAACATTTTGAAATGAGAAAGCTGCACCAATATGCTGTAATTAACCCATGACTGCACAAAATCTGCATTTTATCATGAATAAGTACACGGAACGCTACCGTAATATATAAAATGGCAGCGAAACTCACCTGAAAATGATGCAAACACACATGAAGAACATTTTGAAATGAGAAAGGTGCACCAATATGCTGTCGTTAACCTATTACTGGCCAAAATCTACATTTTATCACAAAAAAGTACCCGGAACGGGCCGGAACGCTACCCTAATATATAAAACGGCAGCAAAACTAACCTGAAAATGATGCAAACACACATCAAGAACATTTTGAAATGAGAAAGGTGCACCAGTATGCTGTGATGTACCCATTACTGCACAAAATCTACTTTTTAACATGAAAAAGTACCCGGAACGGCCCAGAACGCTACCCTAATATATAAAACGGCAGCAAAACTAACCTGAAAATGATGCAAACGCACATGAAGAACATTTTGAAATGAGAAAGGTGCACCAATATGCTGTCATTAACCCATTACTGCCCAAAATCTACATTTTATCACGAAAAGAAAAGTACATGGAACGTCCTGGAACTCTACCCTAATTTATAAAATGGCAGCGAAACTCACCTGAAAATGATGCAAACACACATGAAGAATATTTTGAAATGAGAAAGGTGCACTAATAACATTTTGAAATGAGAAAGCTGCACCAATATGCTGTCATTAACCCATTACTGCTCAAAATCTACATTTTATCCTGAAAAAGTACCCGGAAAGAACCAGAACGGTACCCTAATATATAAAACGGCAGTGAAACTCACCTGAAAAAGATGCAAACACACATGAAGAACATTTTGAAATGAGAAAGGTGCACCAATATGCTGTCATTAACTGATTACTGCACAAAATCTACATTTTATTACGAAAAAGTACACTGAACGGGATGGAACGCTACCCTAGTATATAAAACTGCAGCGAAAATCACCTGAAAATGATGCAAACACACATGAAGAACATTTTGAAATGAGGAAGGTGCAACCAATATGCTGTCATTAACCCATTACTGGCCAAAATCTACATTTTATCATGAAAAAGTACCCGGAACGGGCTAGAATCCTACCCTAATAAAAAACACAACAGCGAAACTCTCCTGAAAATGATGCAAACACACATGAAGAACATTTTGAAATGAGAAAGGCGCATCAATATGCTGTCATTAAACCATTACTGCCCAAAATCTACATTTTATCACGAAAAGAAAAGTACATGGAACCTCCTGGAACTCTACCCTAATATATAAAATGGCAGCGAAACTCACCTGAAAATGATGCAAACACACATGAAGAATATTTTGAAATGAGAAAGGTGCACTGATAACATTTTTAATGAGAAAGATGCACTAATATGCTGTCATTAACCCATTAATGCTCAAAATCTACATTTCATCCTAAAAAAGTACCCAGAACGGGCCGGAACGCTACCCTAATAAATATAAAACGGCAGCGAAACGCACCTGAAAATGATGTAACCACACATGAAGAAAATTTTGAAATGAGAAAGGTGCACCAATATGCTGTCATTAACCCATCACTGCCCAAAATCTACATTTTGTCACGAAAAAGTACCCAGAATGGGCCGGAACGCTACCGTAACATATCAAACAGCAGTGAAAATCACCTGAAACTGATGCAAACAAACATGAAGAACATTTTGAAATGAGAATGGTGCACCAATATGCTATCATTAAGCGATTACTGCTTGCTCAAAATCTACATTTTATCCTGAAAAAGTACCCGGAAAGAGCCAGAATGGTAGCCTAATACATAAAACGGTAGTGAAACTCACCTGAAAATGATGCAAACACAAATGAAGAACATTTTGAAATGAGAAAGGTGCACCAATATGCTGTCATTAACCCATTACTGCTCAAAATCTACATTTGATCACGAAAAAGTACCAGAACGGGCCAGAACGCTACCATAATATATAAAACGGCAGTGAAACTCACCTGAAACTGATGCAAACACACATGAAGAACATTTTGAAATGGGAAAGGTGCACCAATATGCTGTCATTAACCCATTACTGCCCAAAATCTACATTTTATCATGAAAAAGTACCAGGAACGGCCCGGAACACTACCCTAATATACAAAACGGTAGAAAAACTAACCTGAAAATGATGCAAACACACATGAAGAACATTTTGAAATGAGAAAGGTGCACCAATAAGCTGTCATTAACCCATTACTGCTAAAAATATACATTTGATCACGAAAAAGTACCAGAACGGGCCGGAACTCTACCATAATATGTAAAACGGCAGCAACACTAACCTGAAAATGATGCAAACACACATGAAGAACATTTTGAAATGGGAAAGGTGCACCAATATGCTGTCATTAACCCATTACTGCTCAAAATCTACATTTTATCCTGAAAAAGTACCCGGAAAGAACCAGAACGGTACCCTAATATATAAAACGGCAGTGAAACTCACCTGAAAAAGATGCAAACACACATGAAGAACATTTTGAAATGAGAAAGGTGCACCAATATGCTGTCATTAACTGATTACTGCACAAAATCTACATTTTATTACGAAAAAGTACACTGAACGGGATGGAACGCTACCCTAGTATATAAAACTGCAGCGAAAATCACCTGAAAATGATGCAAACACACATGAAGAACATTTTGAAATGAGGAAGGTGCAACCAATATGCTGTCATTAACCCATTACTGGCCAAAATCTACATTTTATCATGAAAAAGTACCCGGAACGGGCTAGAATCCTACCCTAATAAAAAACACAACAGCGAAACTCTCCTGAAAATGATGCAAACACACATGAAGAACATTTTGAAATGAGAAAGGCGCATCAATATGCTGTCATTAACCCATTACTGCCCAAAATCTACATTTTATCACGAAAAGAAAAGTACATGGAACCTCCTGGAACTCTACCCTAATATATAAAATGGCAGCGAAACTCACCTGAAAATGATGCAAACACACATGAAGAATATTTTGAAATGAGAAAGGTGCACTGATAACATTTTTAATGAGAAAGATGCACTAATATGCTGTCATTAACCCATTAATGCTCAAAATCTACATTTCATCCTAAAAAAGTACCCAGAACGGGCCGGAACGCTACCCTAATAAATATAAAACGGCAGCGAAACGCACCTGAAAATGATGTAACCACACATGAAGAAAATTTTGAAATGAGAAAGGTGCACCAATATGCTGTCATTAACCCATCACTGCCCAAAATCTACATTTTGTCACGAAAAAGTACCCAGAATGGGCCGGAACGCTACCGTAACATATCAAACAGCAGTGAAAATCACCTGAAACTGATGCAAACAAACATGAAGAACATTTTGAAATGAGAATGGTGCACCAATATGCTATCATTAAGCGATTACTGCTTGCTCAAAATCTACATTTTATCCTGAAAAAGTACCCGGAAAGAGCCAGAATGGTAGCCTAATACATAAAACGGTAGTGAAACTCACCTGAAAATGATGCAAACACAAATGAAGAACATTTTGAAATGAGAAAGGTGCACCAATATGCTGTCATTAACCCATTACTGCTCAAAATCTACATTTGATCACGAAAAAGTACCAGAACGGGCCAGAACGCTACCATAATATATAAAACGGCAGTGAAACTCACCTGAAACTGATGCAAACACACATGAAGAACATTTTGAAATGGGAAAGGTGCACCAATATGCTGTCATTAACCCATTACTGCCCAAAATCTACATTTTATCATGAAAAAGTACCAGGAACGGCCCGGAACACTACCCTAATATACAAAACGGTAGAAAAACTAACCTGAAAATGATGCAAACACACATGAAGAACATTTTGAAATGAGAAAGGTGCACCAATAAGCTGTCATTAACCCATTACTGCTAAAAATATACATTTGATCACGAAAAAGTACCAGAACGGGCCGGAACTCTACCATAATATGTAAAACGGCAGCAACACTAACCTGAAAATGATGCAAACACACATGAAGAACATTTTGAAATGGGAAAGGTGCACCAATATGCTGTCATTAACCCATTACTGCTCAAAATCTACATTTTATCCTGAAAAAGTACCCGGAAAGAACCAGAACGGTACCCTAATATATAAAACGGCAGTGAAACTCACCTGAAAAAGATGCAAACACACATGAAGAACATTTTGAAATGAGAAAGGTGCACCAATATGCTGTCATTAACTGATTACTGCACAAAATCTACATTTTATTACGAAAAAGTACACTGAACGGGATGGAACGCTACCCTAGTATATAAAACTGCAGCGAAAATCACCTGAAAATGATGCAAACACACATGAAGAACATTTTGAAATGAGGAAGGTGCAACCAATATGCTGTCATTAACCCATTACTGGCCAAAATCTACATTTTATCATGAAAAAGTACCCGGAACGGGCTAGAATCCTACCCTAATAAAAAACACAACAGCGAAACTCTCCTGAAAATGATGCAAACACACATGAAGAACATTTTGAAATGAGAAAGGCGCATCAATATGCTGTCATTAACCCATTACTGCCCAAAATCTACATTTTATCACGAAAAGAAAAGTACATGGAACCTCCTGGAACTCTACCCTAATATATAAAATGGCAGCGAAACTCACCTGAAAATGATGCAAACACACATGAAGAATATTTTGAAATGAGAAAGGTGCACTAATAACATTTTTAATGAGAAAGATGCGCTAATATGCTGTCATTAACCCATTAATGCTCAAAATCTACATTTCATCCTAAAAAAGTACCCAGAACGGGCCGGAACGCTACCCTAATAAATATAAAACGGCAGCGAAACTCACCTGAAAATGGTGTAAGCACACATGAAGAAAATTTTGAAATGAGAAAGGTGCACCAATATGCTGTCATTAACCCATCACTGCCCAAAATCTACATTTTGTCACGAAAAAGTACCCAGAATGGGCCGGAACGCTACCGTAACATATCAAACAGCAGTGAAAATCACCTGAAACTGATGCAAACAAACATGAAGAACATTTTGAAATGAGAATGGTGCACCAATATGCTATCATTAAGCGATTACTGCTTGCTCAAAATCTACATTTTATCCTGAAAAAGTACCCGGAAAGAGCCAGAATGGTAGCCTAATACATAAAACGGTAGTGAAACTCACCTGAAAATGATGCAAACACACATGAAGAACATTTTGAAATGAGAAAGGTGCACCAATATGCTGTCATTAACCCATTACTGCTCAAAATCTACATTTGATCACGAAAAAGTACCAGAACGGGCCAGAACGCTACCATAATATATAAAACGGCAGTGAAACTCACCTGAAACTGATGCAAACACACATGAAGAACATTTTGAAATGGGAAAGGTGCACCAATATGCTGTCATTAACCCATTACTGCCCAAAATCTACATTTTATCATGAAAAAGTACCAGGAACGGCCCGGAACACTACCCTAATATACAAAACGGTAGAAAAACTAACCTGAAAATGATGCAAACACACATGAAGAACATTTTGAAATGAGAAAGGTGCACCAATAAGCTGTCATTAACCCATTACTGCTAAAAATATACATTTGATCACGAAAAAGTACCAGAACGGGCCGGAACTCTACCATAATATGTAAAACGGCAGCAACACTAACCTGAAAATGATGCAAACACACATGAAGAACATTTTGAAATGGGAAAGGTGCACCAATATGCTGTGATTAACCCATTACTGCCCAAAATCTACATTTTATCATGAAAAAGTACCAGGAACGGCCCGGAACACTACCCTAATATACAAAACGGTAGAAAAACTAACCTGAAAATGATGCAAACACACATGAAGAACATTTTGAAATGAGAAAGGTGCACCAATAAGCTGTCATTAACCCATTACTGCTCAAAATATACATTTGATCACGAAAAAGTACCAGAAAGGCCGGAACTCTACCATAATATGTAAAACGGCAGTGAAACTCACCTGAAAATGATGCAAACACACATTGAAGAACATTTTGAAATGAGAAAGGTGCACCAATGTGCTGTCATTAACCCATTACTTCCCAAAATCTACATTGTATTATGAAAAAGTACCCTGAACGGGCTGGAACGCTACCCTAATATATGAAACGCCAGTGCAACTCGCCAGAAAATTAAGCAAACACACATGAAGAACATTCCGAAATGAGAAAGCTGTACCAATATGCTGTCATTAACCCATTACTGCACAAAATCTACATTATATCATGAAAAAGTACCAGGAACGGCCCGGAACACTACCCTAATATATAAAACGGTAGAAAAACTCTCCTGAAAATTATGCAAACACACCTGAAGAACATTTTGAAATGAGGAAGGTGCACCAATATGCTGTCATTAACCCATTACTGGCCAAAATCTACATTTTATCATGAAAAAGTACACTGAACGGGCCGGAATCCTACCCTAATAAATAACACAACAGCGAAACTCTCCTGAAAATGATGCAAACACACATGAGGAACATTTTGAAATGAGAAAGGTGCACCAATATGCTGTAATTAACCCATTACTGGCCAAAATCTACATTTTATCATGAAAAAGTACCCGGACCGGCCCGGAATCCTACCCTAATAAATAACACAACAGCGAAACTCTCCTGAAAATTATGCAAACACACATGAAGAACATTTTGAAATGAGGAAGGTGCACCAATATGCTGTCATTAACCCATTACTGGCCAAAATCTACATTTTATCATGAAAAAGTACACTGAACGGGCCGGAATCCTACACTAATAAATAACACAACAGCGAAACTCTCCTGAAAATGATGCAAACACACATGAAGAACATTTTGAAATGAGAAAGGTGCACCAATATGCTGTCATTAACCCATTACTGCCCAAAATCTACAAGTTATCACGAAAAGAAAAGTACATGGAACGTCCTGGAACTCTACCCTAATATATAAAATGGCAGCGAAACTCACCTGAAAATGATGCAAACACACATGAAGAATATTTTGAAATGAGAAAGGTGCAGTAATAACATTTTATAATGAGAAAGATGCACTAATATGCTGTCATTAACCCATTACTGCTCAAAATCTACATTTCATCCTGAAAAAGTACCCGGAACGGGCCGGAACGCTACCCTAATATATATAAAACGGCAGCGAAACGCACCTGAAAATGATGTAAACACACATGAAGAAAATTTCAAAAGGAGAAAGGTGCACCAATATGCTGTCATTAACCCATTACTGCCCATAATCTACATTTTGTCACGAAAAAATACCCAGAACGGGCCGGAACGCTACCGTAACATTTCAAACAGCAGTGAAACTCACCTGAAAATGATGCAAACACACATGAAGAATATTTTGAAATGAGAAAGGTGCACTAATAACATTTTGAAATGAGAAAGCTGCACCAATATGCTGTCATTAACCCATTATTGCTCAAAATCTACATTTTATCCTGAAAAAGTACCCGGAAAGAACCAGAACGGTACCCTAATATATAAAACGGCAGTGAAACTCACCTGAAAAAGATGCAAACACACATGAAGAACATTTTGAAATGAGAAAGGTGCACCAATATGCTGTCATTAACTGATTACTGCACAAAATCTACATTTTATTACGAAAAAGTACACTGAACGGGATGGAACGCTACCCTAGTATATAAAACTGCAGCGAAAATCACCTGAAAATGATGCAAACACACATGAAGAACATTTTGAAATGAGGAAGGTGCAACCAATATGCTGTCATTAACCCATTACTGGCCAAAATCTACATTTTATCATGAAAAAGTACCTGGAACGGGCTAGAATCCTACCCTAATAAAAAACACAACAGCGAAACTCTCCTGAAAATGATGCAAACACACATGAAGAACATTTTGAAATGAGAAAGGCGCATCAATATGCTGTCATTAACCCATTACTGCCCAAAATCTACATTTTATCACGAAAAGAAAAGTACATGGAACGTCCTGGAACTCTTCCCTAATATATAAAATGGCAGCGAAACTCACCTGAAAATGATGCAAACACACATGAAGAATATTTTGAAATGAGAAAGGTGCACTAATAACATTTTTATTGAGAAAGATGTGCTAATATTGCTGTCATTAACCCATTAATGCTCAAAATCTACATTTCATCCTAAAAAAGTACCCAGAACGGGCCGGAACGCTACCCTAATAAATATAAAACGGCAGCGAAACGCACCTGAAAATGATGTAACCACACATGAAGAACATTTTGAAATGAGAAAGCTGCACCAATATGCTGTCATTAACCCATTACTGCACAAAATCTACATTTTATCCTGAAAAAGTACCCGGAACGGACCAGAACGGTGCCCTGATATATAAAACGGCAGGGAAACTCACCTGTAAATGATGCAAACACACATGAAGAACATTTTGAAATGAGAAAGGTGCACCAATATGATGTCATTAACCCATTAGTGCCCAAAATCTACATTGTATTGTGAAAAGGTACACAGAATGGGCCGGAATGGGCCAGAACGCTACCCTAATATATAAAACGCCAGCGCAACTCACCAGAAAAATATGCAAACACACATGAAGAACATTTTGAAATGAGAAAGCTGCACCAATATGCCGCCATTAACCCATTACTGCACAAAATCTGCATTTTATCATGAAAAAGTACCCGGAACTCTACCGTAATAGATAAAACTGCAGTAAAACTCACCTGAAAATGATGCAAACACACATGAAGAACATCTTGAAATGAGAAAGGTGCACCAATATGCTGTCATTAACCCATTACTGCCCAAAATCTACATTGTATTATGAAAAAGTACCCGGAACGGGCCGGAACGCTACCCTAATATATATGAAACGCCAGTGCAACTCGCCAGAAAATTAAGCAAACACACATGAAGAACATTCTGAAATGAGAAAGCTGTACCAATATGCTGTCATTAACCCATTACTGCACAACATCTACATTTTATCCTGAAAAAGTACCCGGAACGGGCCAGAACTGTACCCTAATATATAAAATGGCAGTGAAACTCACCTGAAAATGATGCAAACAAACATGAAGAACATCTTGAAATGAGAAAGGTGCACCAATATGCTGCCATTAACCCATTACTGCCCAAAATCTACATTGTATTACGAAAAAGTACCCGGAACGGGCCAGAACACTACCCTAATATATAAAACGCCAGCACAACTCACCAGAAAATTATGCAAACACACATGAAGAACATTTTGAAATAAGAAAGCTGCACCAATATGCTGTAATTAACCCATTACTGCACACAATCTGCATTTTATCATGAAAAAATACCCGGAACGCTACCGTAATATATAAAATGACAGCGAAACTCACCTGAAAATGATACAAACACACATGAAGAACATTTTAAAATGTGAAAGGTGCACCATTATGCTGTCATTAATCCATTACTGGCCAAAATCTATATTTTATCACGAAAAAGTACCCGGAACGGGCCGGAATGCTACCCTAATATATAAAACGGCTGCAAAACTAACCTGAAAATGATGCAAACACACATCAAGAACATTTTGAAATGAGAAAGGTGCACCGGTATGCTGCCATTAACCCATTACTGCCCAAAATCTACATTGTATTACGAAAAAGTACCCGGAACGGGCCAGAACGCCACACTAATATATAAAACGCCAGCGCAACTCACCAGAAAATTATGCAAACACACATGAAGAACATTTTGAAATGAGAAAGCTGCACCAATATGCTGTGATTAACCCATTACTGCACAAAATCTGCATTTTATCATGAATAAGTACACGGAACGCTACCGTAATATATAAAATGGCAGCGAAACTCACCTGAAAATGATGCAAACACACATGAAGAACATTTTGAAATGAGAAAGGTGCACCAATATGCTGTCATTAACCCATTACTGGCCAAAATCTACATTTTATCACAAAAAAGTACCCGGAACGGGCCGGAACGGTACCCTAATATATAAAACGGCAGCAAAACTAACCTGAAAATGATGCAAACACACATCAAGAACATTTTGAAATGAGAAAGGTGCACCAGTATGCTGTGATGTACCCATTACTGGCCAAAATCTACATTTTATCACAAAAAAGTACCCGGAACGGGCCGGAACGCTACCCTAATATATAAAACGGCAGCAAAACTAACCTGAAAATGATGCAAACGCACATGAAGAACATTTTGAAATGAGAAAGGTGCACCAATATGCTGTCATTAACCCATTACTGCCTAAAATCTACATTTTATCACGAAAAGAAAAGTACATGGAACGTCCTGGAACTCTACCCTAATTTATAAAATGGCAGCGAAACTCACCTGAAAATGATGCAAACACACATGAAGAACATTTTGAAATGAGGAAGGTGCAACCAATATGCTGTCATTAACCCATTACTGGCCAAAATCTACATTTTATCCTGAAAAAGTACCCGGAAAGAACCAGAACGGTACCCTAATGTATAAAACGGCAGTGAAACTCACCTGAAAAAGATGCAAACACACATGAAGAATATTTTGAAATGAGAAAGGTGCACTAATAACATTTTGAAATGAGAAAGCTGCACCAATATGCTGTCATTAACCCATTACTGCTCAAAATCTACATTTTATCCTGAAAAAGTACCCGGAAAGAACCAGAACGGTACCCTAATGTATAAAACGGCAGTGAAACTCACCTGAAAAAGATGCAAACACACATGAAGAACATTTTGAAATGAGAAAGGTGCACCAATATGCTGTCATTAACTGATTACTGCACAAAATCTACATTTTATTACGAAAAAGTACACTGAACGGGATGGAACGCTACCCTAGTATATAAAACTGCAGCGAAAATCACCTGAAAATGATGCAAACACACATGAAGAACATTTTGAAATGAGGAAGGTGCAACCAATATGCTGTCATTAACCCATTATTGGCCAAAATCTACATTTTATCATGAAAAAGTACCCGGAACGGGCTAGAATCCTACCCTAATAAAAAACACAACAGCGAAACTCTCCTGAAAATGATGCAAACACACATGAAGAACATTTTGAAATGAGAAAGGCGCATCAATATGCTGTCATTAACCCATTACTGCCCAAAATCTACATTTTATCACGAAAAGAAAAGTACATGGAACCTCCTGGAACTCTACCCTAATATATAAAATGGCAGCGAAACTCACCTGAAAATGATGCAAACACACATGAAGAATATTTTGAAATGAGAAAGGTGCACTAATAACATTTTTAATGAGAAAGATGCGCTAATATGCTGTCATTAACCCATTAATGCTCAAAATCTACATTTCATCCTAAAAAAGTACCCAGAACGGGCCGGAACGCTACCCTAATAAATATAAAACGGCAGCGAAACGCACCTGAAAATGATGTAACCACACATGAAGAAAATTTTGAAATGAGAAAGGTGCACCAATATGCTGTCATTAACCCATCACTGCCCAAAATCTACATTTTGTCACGAAAAAGTACCCAGAATGGGCCGGAACGCTACCGTAACATATCAAACAGCATTGAAAATCACCTGAAACTGATGCAAACAAACATGAAGAACATTTTGAAATGAGAATGGTGCACCAATATGCTATCATTAAGCGATTACTGCTTGCTCAAAATCTACATTTTATCCCGAAAAAGTACCCGGAAAGAGCCAGAATGGTAGCCTAATATATAAAACAGTAGTGAAACTCACCTGAAAATGATGCAAACACACATGAAGAACATTTTGAAATGAGAAAGGTGCACCAATAAGCTGTCATTAACCCATTACTGCTCAAAATCTACATTTCATCACGAAAAAGTACCAGAACGGGCCAGAACGCTACCATAATATATAAAACGGCAGTGAAACTCACCTGAAACTGATGCACACACATATGAAGAACATTTTGAAATGAGAAAGGTGCATAAATATGCTGTCATTAACCCATTACTGCCCAAAACCTACATTTTATCCTGAAAAAGTACACGGAACGGGCCAGAACGCTACCCTAATATATAAAACGGCAGCAACACTAACCTGAAAATGATGCAAACACACATGAAGAACATTTTGAAATGGGAAAGGTGCACCAATATGCTGTGATTAACCCATTACTGCCCAAAATCTACATTTTATCATGAAAAAGTACCAGGAACGGGCCGGAACACTACCCTAATATACAAAACGGTAGAAAAACTAACCTGAAAATGATGCAAACACACATGAAGAACATTTTGAAATGAGAAAGGGGCACCAATAAGCTGTCATTAACCCATTACTGCTCAAAATATACATTTGATCACGAAAAAGTACCAGAACGGGCCGGAACTCTACCATAATATGTAAAACGGCAGTGAAACTCACCTGAAAATGATGCAAACACACATTGAAGAACATTTTGAAATGAGAAAGGTGCACCAATGTGCTGTCATTAACCCATTACTTCCCAAAATCTACATTGTATTATGAAAAAGTACCCTGAACGGGCTGGAACGCTACCCTAATATATGAAACGCCAGTGCAACTTGCCAGAAAATTAAGCAAACACACATGAAGAACATTCCGAAATGAGAAAGCTGTACCAATATGCTGTCATTAACCCATTACTGCACAAAATCTACATTTTATCATGAAAAAGTACCAGGAACGGCCCGGAACACTACCCTAATATATAAAACGGTAGAAAAACTCTCCTGAAAATTATGCAAACACACCTGAAGAACATTTTGAAATGAGGAAGGTGCACCAATATGCTGTCATTAACCCATTACTGGCCAAAATCTACATTTTATCATGAAAAAGTACACTGAACGGGCCGGAATCCTACCCTAATAAATAACACAACACACGAAACTCTCCTGAAAATGATGCAAACACACATGAAGAACATTTTGAAATGAGAAAGGTGCACCAATATGCTGTCATTAACCCATTACTGGCCAAAATCTACATTTTATCATGAAAAAGTACCCGGACCGGCCCGGAATCCTACCCTAATAAATAACACAACAGCGAAACTCTCCTGAAAATTATGCAAACACACATGAAGAACATTTTGAAATGAGGAAGGTGCACCAATATGCTGTCATTAACCCATTACTGGCCGAAATCTACATTTTATCATGAAAAAGTACACTGAACGGGCCGGAATCCTACCCTAATAAATAACACAACAGCGAAACTCTCCTGAAAATGATGCAAACACACATGAAGAACATTTTGAAATGAGAAAGGTGCACCAATATGCTGTCATTAACCCATTACTGCCCAAAATCTACAAGTTATCACGAAAAGAAAAGTACATGGAACGTCCTGGAACTCTACCCTAATATATAAAATGGCAGCGAAACTCACCTGAAAATGATGCAAACACACATGAAGAATATTTTGAAATGAGAAAGGTGCAGTAATAACATTTTATAATGAGAAAGATGCACTAATATGCTGTCATTAACCCATTACTGCTCAAAATCTACATTTCATCCTGAAAAAGTACCCGGAACGGGCCGGAACGCTACCGTAATATATATAAAACGGCAGCGAAACGCACCTGAAAATGATGTAAACACACATGAAGAAAATTTCAAAATGAGAAAGGTGCACCAATATGCTGTCATTAACCCATTACTGCCCATAATCTACATTTTGTCACGAAAAAGTACCCAGAACGGGCCGGAACGCTACCGTAACATATCAAACAGCAGTGAAACTCACCTGAAAATGATGCAAACACACATGAAGAATATTTTGAAATGAGAAAGGTGCACTAATAACATTTTGAAATGAGAAAGCTGCACCAATATGCTGTCATTAACCCATTATTGCTCAAAATCTACATTTTATCCTGAAAAAGTACCCGGAAAGAACCAGAACGGTACCCTAATATATAAAACGGCAGTGAAACTCACCTGAAAAAGATGCAAACACACATGAAGAACATTTTGAAATGAGAAAGGTGCACCAATATGCTGTCATTAACTGATTACTGCACAAAATCTACATTTTATTACGAAAAAGTACACTGAACGGGATGGAACGCTACCCTAGTATATAAAACTGCAGCGAAAATCACCTGAAAATGATGCAAACACACATGAAGAACATTTTGAAATGAGGAAGGTGCAACCAATATGCTGTCATTAACCCATTACTGGCCAAAATCTACATTTTATCATGAAAAAGTACCCGGAACGGGCTAGAATCCTACCCTAATAAAAAACACAACAGCGAAACTCTCCTGAAAATGATGCAAACACACATGAAGAACATTTTGAAATGAGAAAGGCGCATCAATATGCTGTCATTAACCCATTACTGCCCAAAATCTACATTTTATCACGAAAAGAAAAGTACATGGAACGTCCTGGAACTCTTCCCTAATATATAAAATGGCAGCGAAACTCACCTGAAAATGATGCAAACACACATGAAGAATATTTTGAAATGAGAAAGGTGCACTAATAACATTTTTATTGAGAAAGATGTGCTAATATTGCTGTCATTAACCCATTAATGCTCAAAATCTACATTTCATCCTAAAAAAGTACCCAGAACGGGCCGGAACGCTACCCTAATAAATATAAAACGGCAGCGAAACGCACCTGAAAATGATGTAACCACACATGAAGAACATTTTGAAATGAGAAAGCTGCACCAATATGCTGTCATTAACCCATTACTGCACAAAATCTACATTTTATCCTGAAAAAGTACCCGGAACGGACCAGAACGGTGCCCTGATATATAAAACGGCAGGGAAACTCACCTGAAAATGATGCAAACACACATGAAGAACATTTTGAAATGAGAAAGGTGCACCAATATGATGTCATTAACCCATTAGTGCCCAAAATCTACATTGTATTGTGAAAAGGTACACAGAATGGGCCGGAATGGGCCAGAACGCTACCCTAATATATAAAACGCCAGCGCAACTCACCAGAAAAATATGCAAACACACATGAAGAACATTTTGAAATGAGAAAGCTGCACCAATATGCCGCCATTAACCCATTACTGCACAAAATCTGCATTTTATCATGAAAAAGTACCCAGAACTCTACCGTAATAGATAAAACTGCAGTAAAACTCACCTGAAAATGATGCAAACACACATGAAGAACATCTTGAAATGAGAAAGGTGCACCAATATGCTGTCATTAACCCATTACTGCCCAAAATCTACATTGTATTATGAAAAAGTACCCGGAACGGGCCGGAACGCTACCCTAATATATATGAAACGCCAGTGCAACTCGCCAGAAAATTAAGCAAACACACATGAAGAACATTCTGAAATGAGAAAGCTGTACCAATATGCTGTCATTAACCCATTACTGCACAACATCTACATTTTATCCTGAAAAAGTACCCGGAACGGGCCAGAACTGTACCCTAATATATAAAATGGCAGTGAAACTCACCTGAAAATGATGCAAACAAACATGAAGAACATCTTGAAATGAGAAAGGTGCACCAATATGCTGCCATTAACCCATTACTGCCCAAAATCTACATTGTATTACGAAAAAGTACCCGGAACGGGCCAGAACACTACCCTAATATATAAAACGCCAGCACAACTCACCAGAAAATTATGCAAACACACATGAAGAACATTTTGAAATAAGAAAGCTGCACCAATATGCTGTAATTAACCCATTACTGCACACAATCTGCATTTTATCATGAAAAAATACCCGGAACGCTACCGTAATATATAAAATGACAGCGAAACTCACCTGAAAATGATACAAACACACATGAAGAACATTTTAAAATGTGAAAGGTGCACCATTATGCTGTCATTAATCCATTACTGGCCAAAATCTATATTTTATCACGAAAAAGTACCCGGAACGGGCCGGAATGCTACCCTAATATATAAAACGGCTGCAAAACTAACCTGAAAATGATGCAAACACACATCAAGAACATTTTGAAATGAGAAAGGTGCACCGGTATGCTGCCATTAACCCATTACTGCCCAAAATCTACATTGTATTACGAAAAAGTACCCGGAACGGGCCAGAACGCCACACTAATATATAAAACGCCAGCGCAACTCACCAGAAAATTATGCAAACACACATGAAGAACATTTTGAAATGAGAAAGCTGCACCAATATGCTGTGATTAACCCATTACTGCACAAAATCTGCATTTTATCATGAATAAGTACACGGAACGCTACCGTAATATATAAAATGGCAGCGAAACTCACCTGAAAATGATGCAAACACACATGAAGAACATTTTGAAATGAGAAAGGTGCACCAATATGCTGTCATTAACCCATTACTGGCCAAAATCTACATTTTATCACAAAAAAGTACCCGGAACGGGCCGGAACGGTACCCTAATATATAAAACGGCAGCAAAACTAACCTGAAAATGATGCAAACACACATCAAGAACATTTTGAAATGAGAAAGGTGCACCAGTATGCTGTGATGTACCCATTACTGGCCAAAATCTACATTTTATCACAAAAAAGTACCCGGAACGGGCCGGAACGCTACCCTAATATATAAAACGGCAGCAAAACTAACCTGAAAATGATGCAAACGCACATGAAGAACATTTTGAAATGAGAAAGGTGCACCAATATGCTGTCATTAACCCATTACTGCCTAAAATCTACATTTTATCACGAAAAGAAAAGTACATGGAACGTCCTGGAACTCTACCCTAATTTATAAAATGGCAGCGAAACTCACCTGAAAATGATGCAAACACACATGAAGAACATTTTGAAATGAGGAAGGTGCAACCAATATGCTGTCATTAACCCATTACTGGCCAAAATCTACATTTTATCCTGAAAAAGTACCCGGAAAGAACCAGAACGGTACCCTAATGTATAAAACGGCAGTGAAACTCACCTGAAAAAGATGCAAACACACATGAAGAATATTTTGAAATGAGAAAGGTGCACTAATAACATTTTGAAATGAGAAAGCTGCACCAATATGCTGTCATTAACCCATTACTGCTCAAAATCTACATTTTATCCTGAAAAAGTACCCGGAAAGAACCAGAACGGTACCCTAATGTATAAAACGGCAGTGAAACTCACCTGAAAAAGATGCAAACACACATGAAGAACATTTTGAAATGAGAAAGGTGCACCAATATGCTGTCATTAACTGATTACTGCACAAAATCTACATTTTATTACGAAAAAGTACACTGAACGGGATGGAACGCTACCCTAGTATATAAAACTGCAGCGAAAATCACCTGAAAATGATGCAAACACACATGAAGAACATTTTGAAATGAGGAAGGTGCAACCAATATGCTGTCATTAACCCATTACTGGCCAAAATCTACATTTTATCATGAAAAAGTACCCGGAACGGGCTAGAATCCTACCCTAATAAAAAACACAACAGCGAAACTCTCCTGAAAATGATGCAAACACACATGAAGAACATTTTGAAATGAGAAAGGCGCATCAATATGCTGTCATTAACCCATTACTGCCCAAAATCTACATTTTATCACGAAAAGAAAAGTACATGGAACCTCCTGGAACTCTACCCTAATATATAAAATGGCAGCGAAACTCACCTGAAAATGATGCAAACACACATGAAGAATATTTTGAAATGAGAAAGGTGCACTAATAACATTTTTAATGAGAAAGATGCGCTAATATGCTGTCATTAACCCATTAATGCTCAAAATCTACATTTCATCCTAAAAAAGTACCCAGAACGGGCCGGAACGCTACCCTAATAAATATAAAACGGCAGCGAAACGCACCTGAAAATGATGTAACCACACATGAAGAAAATTTTGAAATGAGAAAGGTGCACCAATATGCTGTCATTAACCCATCACTGCCCAAAATCTACATTTTGTCACGAAAAAGTACCCAGAATGGGCCGGAACGCTACCGTAACATATCAAACAGCAGTGAAAATCACCTGAAACTGATGCAAACAAACATGAAGAACATTTTGAAATGAGAATGGTGCACCAATATGCTATCATTAAGCGATTACTGCTTGCTCAAAATCTACATTTTATCCCGAAAAAGTACCCGGAAAGAGCCAGAATGGTAGCCTAATATATAAAACAGTAGTGAAACTCACCTGAAAATGATGCAAACACACATGAAGAACATTTTGAAATGAGAAAGGTGCACCAATAAGCTGTCATTAACCCATTACTGCTCAAAATCTACATTTCATCACGAAAAAGTACCAGAACGGGCCAGAACGCTACCATAATATATAAAACGGCAGTGAAACTCACCTGAAACTGATGCAAACACATATGCAGAACATTTTGAAATGAGAAAGGTGCATAAATATGCTGTCATTAACCCATTACTGCCCAAAACCTACATTTTATCCTGAAAAAGTACACGGAACGGGCCAGAACGCTACCCTAATATATAAAACGGCAGCAACACTAACCTGAAAATGATGCAAACACACATGAAGAACATTTTGAAATGGGAAAGGTGCACCAATATGCTGTGATTAACCCATTACTGCCCAAAATCTACATTTTATCATGAAAAAGTACCAGGAACGGGCCGGAACACTACCCTAATATACAAAACGGTAGAAAAACTAACCTGAAAATGATGCAAACACACATGAAGAACATTTTGAAATGAGAAAGGGGCACCAATAAGCTGTCATTAACCCATTACTGCTCAAAATATACATTTGATCACGAAAAAGTACCAGAACGGGCCGGAACTCTACCATAATATGTAAAACGGCAGTGAAACTCACCTGAAAATGATGCAAACACACATTGAAGAACATTTTGAAATGAGAAAGGTGCACCAATGTGCTGTCATTAACCCATTACTTCCCAAAATCTACATTGTATTATGAAAAAGTACCCTGAACGGGCTGGAACGCTACCCTAATATATGAAACGCCAGTGCAACTTGCCAGAAAATTAAGCAAACACACATGAAGAACATTCCGAAATGAGAAAGCTGTACCAATATGCTGTCATTAACCCATTACTGCACAAAATCTACATTTTATCATGAAAAAGTACCAGGAACGGCCCGGAACACTACCCTAATATATAAAACGGTAGAAAAACTCTCCTGAAAATTATGCAAACACACCTGAAGAACATTTTGAAATGAGGAAGGTGCACCAATATGCTGTCATTAACCCATTACTGGCCAAAATCTACATTTTATCATGAAAAAGTACACTGAACGGGCCGGAATCCTACCCTAATAAATAACACAACACACGAAACTCTCCTGAAAATGATGCAAACACACATGAAGAACATTTTGAAATGAGAAAGGTGCACCAATATGCTGTCATTAACCCATTACTGGCCAAAATCTACATTTTATCATGAAAAAGTACCCGGACCGGCCCGGAATCCTACCCTAATAAATAACACAACAGCGAAACTCTCCTGAAAATTATGCAAACACACATGAAGAACATTTTGAAATGAGGAAGGTGCACCAATATGCTGTCATTAACCCATTACTGGCCGAAATCTACATTTTATCATGAAAAAGTACACTGAACGGGCCGGAATCCTACCCTAATAAATAACACAACAGCGAAACTCTCCTGAAAATGATGCAAACACACATGAAGAACATTTTGAAATGAGAAAGGTGCACCAATATGCTGTCATTAACCCATTACTGCCCAAAATCTACAAGTTATCACGAAAAGAAAAGTACATGGAACGTCCTGGAACTCTACCCTAATATATAAAATGGCAGCGAAACTCACCTGAAAATGATGCAAACACACATGAAGAATATTTTGAAATGAGAAAGGTGCAGTAATAACATTTTATAATGAGAAAGATGCACTAATATGCTGTCATTAACCCATTACTGCTCAAAATCTACATTTCATCCTGAAAAAGTACCCGGAACGGGCCGGAACGCTACCGTAATATATATAAAACGGCAGCGAAACGCACCTGAAAATGATGTAAACACACATGAAGAAAATTTCAAAATGAGAAAGGTGCACCAATATGCTGTCATTAACCCATTACTGCCCATAATCTACATTTTGTCACGAAAAAGTACCCAGAACGGGCCGGAACGCTACCGTAACATATCAAACAGCAGTGAAACTCACCTGAAAATGATGCAAACACACATGAAGAATATTTTGAAATGAGAAAGGTGCACTAATAACATTTTGAAATGAGAAAGCTGCACCAATATGCTGTCATTAACCCATTATTGCTCAAAATCTACATTTTATCCTGAAAAAGTACCCGGAAAGAACCAGAACGGTACCCTAATATATAAAACGGCAGTGAAACTCACCTGAAAAAGATGCAAACACACATGAAGAACATTTTGAAATGAGGAAGGTGCAACCAATATGCTGTCATTAACCCATTACTGCACAAAATCTACATTTTATTACGAAAAAGTACACTGAACGGGATGGAACGCTACCCTAGTATATAAAACTGCAGCGAAAATCACCTGAAAATGATGCAAACACACATGAAGAACATTTTGAAATGAGGAAGGTGCAACCAATATGCTGTCATTAACCCATTACTGGCCAAAATCTACATTTTATCATGAAAAAGTACCCGGAACGGGCTAGAATCCTACCCTAATAAAAAACACAACAGCGAAACTCTCCTGAAAATGATGCAAACACACATGAAGAACATTTTGAAATGAGAAAGGCGCATCAATATGCTGTCATTAACCCATTACTGCCCAAAATCTACATTTTATCACAAAAAGAAAAGTACATGGAACGTCCTGGAACTCTACCCTAATATATAAAATGGCAGCGAAACTCACCTGAAAATGATGCAAACACACATGACGAATATTTTGAAATGAGAAAGGTGCACTAATAACATTTTTATTGAGAAAGATGTGCTAATATTGCTGTCATTAACCCATTAATGCTCAAAATCTACATTTCATCCTAAAAAAGTACCCAGAACGGGCCGGAACGCTACCCTAATAAATATAAAACGGCAGCGAAACGCACCTGAAAATGATGTAACCACACATGAAGAACATTTTGAAATGAGAAAGCTGCACCAATATGCTGTCATTAACCCATTACTGCACAAAATCTACATTTTATCCTGAAAAAGTACCCGGAACGGACCAGAACGGTGCCCTAATATATAAAACGGCAGGGAAACTCACCTGAAAATGATGCAAACACACATGAAGAACATTTTGAAATGAGAAAGGTGCACCAATATGATGTCATTAACCCATTAGTGCCCAAAATCTACATTGTATTGTGAAAAGGTACACAGAATGGGCCGGAATGGGCCAGAACGCTACCCTAATATATAAAACGCCAGCGCAACTCACCAGAAAAATATGCAAACACACATGAAGAACATTTTGAAATGAGAAAGCTGCACCAATATGCCGCCATTAACCCATTACTGCACAAAATCTGCATTTTATCATGAAAAAGTACCCGGAACTCTACCGTAATAGATAAAACTGCAGTGAAACTCACCTGAAAATGATGCAAACACACATGAAGAACATCTTGAAATGAGAAAGGTGCACCAATATGCTGTCATTAACCCATTACTGCCCAAAATCTACATTGTATTATGAAAAAGTACCCGGAACGGGCCGGAACGCTACCCTAATATATGAAACGCCAGTGCAACTCGCCAGAAAATTAAGCAAACACACATGAAGAACATTCTGAAATGAGAAAGCTGTACCAATATGCTGTCATTAACCCATTACTGCACAACATCTACATTTTATCCTGAAAAAGTACCCGGAACGGGCCAGAACTGTACCCTAATATATAAAATGGCAGTGAAACTCACCTGAAAATGATGCAAACAAACATGAAGAACATCTTGAAATGAGAAAGGTGCACCAATATGCTGCCATTAACCCATTACTGCCCAAAATCTACATTGTATTACGAAAAAGTACCCGGAACGGGCCAGAACACTACCCTAATATATAAAACGCCAGCACAACTCACCAGAAAATTATGCAAACACACATGAAGAACATTTTGAAATAAGAAAGCTGCACCAATATGCTGTAATTAACCCATTACTGCACAAAATCTGCATTTTATCATGAAAAAATACCCGGAACGCTACCGTAATATATAAAATGACAGCGAAACTCACCTGAAAATGATACAAACACACATGAAGAACATTTTAAAATGAGAAAGGTGCACCATTATGCTGTCATTAATCCATTACTGCCCAAAATCTATATTTTATCACGAAAAAGTACCCGGAACGGGCCGGAATGCTACCCTAATATATAAAACGGCTGCAAAACTAACCTGAAAATGATGCAAACACACATCAAGAACATTTTGAAATGAGAAAGGTGCACCAGTATGCTGCCATTAACCCATTACTGCCCAAAATCTACATTGTATTACGAAAAAGTACCCGGAACGGGCCAGAACGCCACACTAATATATAAAACGCCAGCGCAACTCACCAGAAAATTATGCAAACACACATGAAGAACATTTTGAAATGAGAAAGCTGCACCAATATGCTGTAATTAACCCATTACTGCACACAATCTGCATTTTATCATGAATAAGTACACGGAACGCTACCGTAATATATAAAATGGCAGCGAAACTCACCTGAAAATGATGCAAACACACAGGAAGAACATTTTGAAATGAGAAAGGTGCACCAATATGCTGTCATTAACCCATTACTGGCCAAAATCTACATTTTATCACAAAAAAGTACCCGGAACGGGCCGGAACGCTACCCTAATATATAAAATGGCCGCAAAACTAACCGGAAAATGATGCAAACACACATCAAGAACATTTTGAAATGAGAAAGGTGCACCAGTATGCTGTGATGTACCCATTACTGGCCAAAATCTACATTTTATCACAAAAAAGTACCTGGAACGGGCCGGAACGCTACCCTAATATATAAAACGGCAGCAAAACTAACCTGAAAATGATGCAAACGCACATGAAGAACATTTTGAAATGAGAAAGGTGCACCAATATGCTGTCATTAACCCATTACTGCCCAAAATCTACATTTTATCACGAAAAGAAAAGTACATGGAACGTCCTGGAACTCTACCCTAATTTATAAAATGGCAGCGAAACTCACCTGAAAATGATGCAAACACACATGAAGAATATTTTGAAATGAGAAAGGTGCACTAATAACATTTTGAAATGAGAAAGCTGCACCAATATGCTGTCATTAACCCATTACTGCTCAAAATCTACATTTTATCCTGAAAAAGTACCCGGAAAGAACCAGAACGGTACCCTAATATATAAAACGGCAGTGAAACTCACCTGAAAAAGATGCAAACACACATGAAGAACATTTTGAAATGAGAAAGGTGCACCAATATGCTGTCATTAACTGATTACTGCACAAAATCTACATTTTATTACGAAAAAGTACACTGAACGGGATGGAACGCTACCCTAGTATATAAAACTGCAGCGAAAATCACCTGAAAATGATGCAAACACACATGAAGAACATTTTGAAATGAGGAAGGTGCAACCAATATGCTGTCATTAACCCATTACTGGCCAAAATCTTCATTTTATCATGAAAAAGTACCCGGAACGGGCTAGAATCCTACCCTAATAAAAAACACAACAGCGAAACTCTCCTGAAAATGATGCAAACACACATGAAGAACATTTTGAAATGAGAAAGGCGCATCAATATGCTGTCATTAACCCATTACTGCCCAAAATCTACATTTTATCACGAAAAGAAAAGTACATGGAACCTCCTGGAACTCTACCCTAATATATAAAATGGCAGCGAAACTCACCTGAAAATTATGCAAACACACATGAAGAATATTTTGAAATGAGAAAGGTGCACTAATAACATTTTTAATGAGAAAGATGCGCTAATATGCTGTCATTAACCCATTAATGCTCAAAATCTACATTTCATCCTAAAAAAGTACCCAGAACGGGCCGGAACGCTACCCTAATAAATATAAAACGGCAGCGAAACGCACCTGAAAATGATGTAACCACACATGAAGTAAATTTTGAAATGAGAAAGGTGCACCAATATGCTGTCATTAACCCATCACTGCCCAAAATCTACATTTTGTCACGAAAAAGTACCCAGAATGGGCCGGAACGCTACCATAACATATCAAACAGCAGTGAAAATCACCTGAAATTGATGCAAACAAACATGAAGAACATTTTGAAATGAGAATGGTGCACCAATATGCTATCATTAAGCGATTACTGCTTGCTCAAAATCTACATTTTATCCCGAAAAAGTACCCGGAAAGAGCCAGAATGGTAGCCTAATATATAAAACGGTAGTGAAACTCACCTGAAAATGATGCAAACACACATGAAGAACATTTTGAAATGAGAAAGGTGCACCAATATGCTGTCATTAACCCATTACTGCTCAAAATCTACATTTGATCACGAAAAAGTACCAGAACGGGCCAGAACGCTACCATAATATATAAAACGGCAGTGAAACTCACCTGAAACTGATGCAAACACATATGAAGAACATTTTGAAATGAGAAAGGTGCATAAATATGCTTTCATTAACCCATTACTGCCCAAAACCTACATTTTATCCTGAAAAAGTACACGGAACGGGCCAGAACGCTACCCTAATATATAAAACGGCAGCAACACTAACCTGAAAATGATGCAAACACACATGAAGAACATTTTGAAATGGGAAAGGTGCACCAATATGCTTTGATTAACCCATTACTGCCCAAAATCTACATTTTATCATGAAAAAGTACCAGGAACGGGCCGGAACACTACCCTAATATACAAAACGGCAGTGAAACTCACCTGAAAATGATGCAAACACACATTGAAGAACATTTTGAAATGAGAAAGGTGCACCAATGTGCTGTCATTAACCCATTACTTCCCAAAATCTACATTGTATTATGAAAAAGTACCCTGAACGGGCTGGAACGCTACCCTAATATATGAAACGCCAGTGCAACTCGCCAGAAAATTAAGCAAACACACATGAAGAACATTCCGAAATGAGAAAGCTGTACCAATATGCTGTCATTAACCCATTACTGCACAAAATCTACATTTTATCATGAAAAAGTACCAGGAACGGCCCGGAACACTACCCTAATATATAAAACGGTAGAAAAACTCTCCTGAAAATTATGCAAACACACCTGAAGAACATTTTGAAATGAGGAAGGTGCACCAATATGCTGTCATTAACCCATTACTGGCCAAAATCTACATTTTATCATGAAAAAGTACACTGAACGGGCCGGAATCCTACCCTAATAAATAACACAACAGCGAAACTCTCCTGAAAATGATGCAAACACACATGAAGAACATTTTGAAATGAGAAAGGTGCACCAATATGCTGTCATTAACCCATTACTGGCCAAAATCTACATTTTATCATGAAAAAGTACCCGGACCGGCCCGGAATCCTACCCTAATAAATAACACAACAGCGAAACTCTCCTGAAAATTATGCAAACACACATGAAGAACATTTTGAAATGAGAAAGGTGCACCAATATGCTGTCATTAACCCATTACTGCCCAAAATCTACAAGTTATCACGAAAAGAAAAGTACATGGAACGTCCTGGAACTCTACCCTAATATATAAAATGGCAGCGAAACTCACCTGAAAATGATGCAAACACACATGAAGAATATTTTGAAATGAGAAAGGTGCACTAATAACATTTTTATTGAGAAAGATGCGCTAATATTGCTGTCATTAACCCATTAATGCTCAAAATCTACATTTCATCCTAAAAAAGTACCCAGAACGGGCCGGAACGCTACCCTAATAAATATAAAACGGCAGCGAAACGCACCTGAAAATGATGTAACCACACATGAAGAACATTTTGAAATGAGAAAGCTGCACCAATATGCTGTCATTAACCCATTACTGCACAAAATCTACATTTTATCCTGAAAAAGTACCCGGAACGGACCAGAACGGTGCCCTAATATATAAAACGGCAGGGAAACTCACCTGAAAATGATGCAAACACACATGAAGAACATTTTGAAATGAGAAAGGTGCACCAATATGATGTCATTAACCCATTAGTGCCCAAAATCTACATTGTATTGTGAAAAGGTACACAGAATGGGCCGGAATGGGCCAGAACGCTACCCTAATATATAAAACGCCAGCGCAACTCACGAGAAAAATATGCAAACACACATGAAGAACATTTTGAAATGAGAAAGCTGCACCAATATGCCGCCATTAACCCATTACTGCACAAAATCTGCATTTTATCATGAAAAAGTACCTGGAATTCTACCGTAATAGATAAAACTGCAGTGCAACTCACCTGAAAATGATGCAAACACACATGAAGAACATCTTGAAATGAGAAAGGTGCACCAATATGCTGTCATTAACCCATTACTGCCCAAAATCTACATTGTATTATGAAAAAGTACCCGGAACGGGCCGGAACGCTACCCTAATATATGAAACGCCAGTGCAACTCGCCAGAAAATTAAGCAAACACACATGAAGAACATTCTGAAATGAGAAAGCTGTACCAATATGCTGTCATTAACCCATTACTGCACAACATCTACATTTTATCCTGAAAAAGTACCCGGAACGGGCCAGAACTGTACCCTAATATATAAAATGGCAGTGAAACTCACCTGTAAATGTTGCAAACAAACATGAAGAACATCTTCAAATGAGAAAGGTGTACCAATATGTTGCCATTAACCCATTACTGCTCAAAATCTACATTGTATTACGAAAAAGTACCCGGAACGGGCCAGAACACTACCCTAATATATAAAACGCCAGCACAACTCACCAGAAAATTATGCAAACACACATGAAGAACATTTTGAAATAAGAAAGCTGTACCAATATGCTGTCATTAACCCATTACTGCACAAAATCTACATTTTATCATGAAAAAGTACCAGGAACGGCCCGGAACACTACCCTAATATATAAAACGGTAGAAAAACTCTCCTGAAAATTATGCAAACACACCTGAAGAACATTTTGAAATGAGGAAGGTGCACCAATATGCTGTCATTAACCCATTACTGGCCAAAATCTACATTTTATCATGAAAAAGTACACTGAACGGGCCGGAATCCTACCCTAATAAATAACACAACAGCGAAACTCTCCTGAAAATGATGCAAACACACATGAAGAACATTTTGAAATGAGAAAGGTGCACCAATATGCTGTCATTAACCCATTACTGGCCAAAATCTACATTTTATCATGAAAAAGTACCCGGACCGGCCCGGAATCCTACCCTAATAAATAACACAACAGCGAAACTCTCCTGAAAATTATGCAAACACACATGAAGAACATTTTGAAATGAGAAAGGTGCACCAATATGCTGTCATTAACCCATTACTGCCCAAAATCTACATTGTATTACGAAAAAGTACCCGGAACGGGCCAGAACACTACCCTAATATATAAAACGCCAGCACAACTCACCAGAAAATTATGCAAACACACATGAAGAACATTTTGAAATAAGAAAGCTGCACCAATATGCTGTAATTAACCCATTACTGCACAAAATCTGCATTTTATCATGAAAAAATACCCGGAACGCTACCGTAATATATAAAATGACAGCGAAACTCACCTGAAAATGATACAAACACACATGAAGAACATTTTAAAATGAGAAAGGTGCACCATTATGCTGTCATTAATCCATTACTGCCCAAAATCTATATTTTATCACGAAAAAGTACCCGGAACGGGCCGGAATGCTACCCTAATATATAAAACGGCTGCAAAACTAACCTGAAAATGATGCAAACACACATCAAGAACATTTTTAAATGAGAAAGGTGCACCAGTATGCTGCCATTAACCCATTACTGCCCAAAATCTACATTGTATTACGAAAAAGTACCCGGAACGGGCCAGAACGCCACACTAATATATAAAACGCCAGCGCAACTCACCAGAAAATTATGCAAACACACATGAAGAACATTTTGAAATGAGAAAGCTGCACCAATATGCTGTAATTAACCCATTACTGCACAAAATCTGCATTTTATCATGAATAAGTACACGGAACGCTACCGTAATATATAAAATGGCAGCGAAACTCACCTGAAAATGATGCAAACACACAGGAAGAACATTTTGAAATGAGAAAGGTGCACCAATATGCTGTCATTAACCCATTACTGGCCAAAATCTACATTTTATCACAAAAAAGTACCCGGAACGGGCCGGAACGCTACCCTAATATATAAAACGGCAGCAAAACTAACCTGAAAATGATGCAAACACACATCAAGAACATTTTGAAATGAGAAAGGTGCACCAGTATGCTGTGATGTACCCATTACTGGCCAAAATCTACATTTTATCACAAAAAAGTACCCGGAACGTGCCGGAACGCTACCCTAATATATAAAACGGCAGCAAAACTAACCTGAAAATGATGCAAACGCACATGAAGAACATTTTGAAATGAGAAAGGTGCACCAATATGCTGTCATTAACCCATTACTGCCCAAAATCTACATTTTATCACGAAAAGAAAAGTACATGGAACGTCCTGGAACTCTACCCTAATTTATAAAATGGCAGCGAAACTCACCTGAAAATGATGCAAACACACATGAAGAATATTTTGAAATGAGAAAGGTGCACTAATAACATTTTGAAATGAGAAAGCTGCACCAATATGCTGTCATTAACCCATTACTGCTCAAAATCTACATTTTATCCTGAAAAAGCACCCGGAAAGAACCAGAACGGTACCCTAATATATAAAACGGCAGTGAAACTCACCTGAAAAAGATGCAAACACACATGAAGAACATTTTGAAATGAGAAAGGTGCACCAATATGCTGTCATTAACTGATTACTGCACAAAATCTACATTTTATTACGAAAAAGTACACTGAACGGGATGGAACGCTACCCTAGTATATAAAACTGCAGCGAAAATCACCTGAAAATGATGCAAACACACATGAAGAACATTTTGAAATGAGGAAGGTGCAACCAATATGCTGTCATTAACCCATTACTGGCCAAAATCTTCATTTTATCATGAAAAAGTACCCGGAACGGGCTAGAATCCTACCCTAATAAAAAACACAACAGCGAAACTCTCCTGAAAATGATGCAAACACACATGAAGAACATTTTGAAATGAGAAAGGCGCATCAATATGCTGTCATTAACCCATTACTGCCCAAAATCTACATTTTATCACGAAAAGAAAAGTACATGGAACCTCCTGGAACTCTATCCGAATATATAAAATGGCAGCGAAACTCACCTGAAAATGATGCAAACACACATGAAGAATATTTTGAAATGAGAAAGGTGCACTAATAACATTTTTAATGAGAAAGATGCGCTAATATGCTGTCATTAACCCATTAATGCTCAAAATCTACATTTCATCCTAAAAAAGTACCCAGAACAGGCCGGAACGCTACCCTAATAAATATAAAACGGCAGCGAAACGCACCTGAAAATGATGTAACCACACATGAAGAAAATTTTGAAATGAGAAAGGTGCACCAATATGCTGTCATTAACCCATCACTGCCCAAAATCTACATTTTGTCACGAAAAAGTACCCAGAATGGGCCGGAACGCTACCGTAACATATCAAACAGCAGTGAAAATCACCTGAAATTGATGCAAACAAACATGAAGAACATTTTGAAATGAGAATGGTGCACCAATATGCTATCATTAAGCGATTACTGCTTGCTCAAAATCTACATTTTATCCCGAAAAAGTACCCGGAAAGAGCCAGAATGGTAGCCTAATATATAAAACGGTAGTGAAACTCACCTGAAAATGATGCAAACACACATGAAGAACATTTTGAAATGAGAAAGGTGCACCAATATGCTGTCATTAACCCATTACTGCTCAAAATCTACATTTGATCACGAAAAAGTACCAGAACGGGCCAGAACGCTACCATAATATATAAAACGGCAGTGAAACTCACCTGAAACTGATGCAAACACATATGAAGAACATTTTGAAATGAGAAAGGTGCATAAATATGCTGTCATTAACCCATTACTGCCCAAAACCTACATTTTATCCTGAAAAAGTACACGGAACGGGCCAGAACGCTACCCTAATATATAAAACGGCAGCAACACTAACCTGAAAATGATGCAAACACACATGAAGAACATTTTGAAATGGGAAAGGTGCACCAAAATGCTGTGATTAACCCATTACTGCCCAAAATCTACATTTTATCATGAAAAAGTACCAGGAACGGGCCGGAACACTACCCTAATATACAAAACGGTAGAAAAACTAACCTGAAAATGATGCAAACACACATGAAGAACATTTTGAAATGAGAAAGGTGCACCAATAAGCTGTCATTAACCCATTACTTCCCAAAATCTACATTGTATTATGAAAAAGTACCCTGAACGGGCTGGAACGCTACCCTAATATATGAAACGCCAGTGCAACTCGCCAGAAAATTAAGCAAACACACATGAAGAACATTCCGAAATGAGAAAGCTGTACCAATATGCTGTCATTAACCCATTACTGCACAAAATCTACATTTTATCATGAAAAAGTACCAGGAACGGCCCGGAACACTACCCTAATATATAAAACGGTAGAAAAACTCTCCTGAAAATCATGCAAACACACCTGAAGAACATTTTGAAATGAGGAAGGTGCACCAATATGCTGTCATTAACCCATTACTGGCCAAAATCTACATTTTATCATGAAAAAGTACACTGAACGGGCCGGAATCCTACCCTAATAAATAACACAACAGCGAAACTCTCCTGAAAATGATGCAAACACACATGAAGAACATTTTGAAATGAGAAAGGTGCACCAATATGCTGTCATTAACCCATTACTGGCCAAAATCTACATTTTATCATGAAAAAGTACCCGGACCGGCCCGGAATCCTACCCTAATAAATAACACAACAGCGAAACTCTCCTGAAAATTATGCAAACACACATGAAGAACATTTTGAAATGAGGAAGGTGCACCAATATGCTGTCATTAACCCATTACTGGCCGAAATCTACATTTATTATGAAAAAGTACACTGAACGGGCCGGAATCCTACCCTAATAAATAACACAACAGCGAAACTCTCCTGAAAATGATGCAAACACACATGAAGAACATTTTGAAATGAGAAAGGTGCACCAATATGCTGTCATTAACCCATTACTGCCCAAAATCTACAAGTTATCACGAAAAGAAAAGTACATGGAACGTCCTGGAACTCTACCCTAATATATAAAATGGCAGCGAAACTCACCTGAAAATGATGCAAACACACATGAAGAATATTTTGAAATGAGAAAGGTGCACTAATAACATTTTTATTGAGAAAGATGCGCTAATATTGCTGTCATTAACCCATTAATGCTCAAAATCTACATTTCATCCTAAAAAAGTACCCAGAACGGGCCGGAACGCTACCCTAATAAATATAAAACGGCAGCGAAACGCACCTGAAAATGATGTAACCACACATGAAGAACATTTTGAAATGAGAAAGCTGCACCAATATGCTGTCATTAACCCATTACTGCACAAAATCTACATTTTATCCTGAAAAAGTACCCGGAACGGACCAGAACGGTGCCCTAATATATAAAACGGCAGGGAAACTCACCTGAAAATGATGCAAACACACATGAAGAACATTTTGAAATGAGAAAGGTGCACCAATATGATGTCATTAACCCATTAGTGCCCAAAATCTACATTGTATTGTGAAAAGGTACACAGAATGGGCCGGAATGGGCCAGAACGCTACCCTAATATATAAAACGCCAGCGCAACTCACCAGAAAAATATGCAAACACACATGAAGAACATTTTGAAATGAGAAAGCTGCACCAATATGCCGCCATTAACCCATTACTGCACAAAATCTGCATTTTATCATGAAAAAGTACCTGGAATTCTACCGTAATAGATAAAACTGCAGTGCAACTCACCTGAAAATGATGCAAACACACATGAAGAACATCTTGAAATGAGAAAGGTGCACCAATATGCTGTCATTAACCCATTACTGCCCAAAATCTACATTGTATTATGAAAAAGTACCCGGAACGGGCCGGAACGCTACCCTAATATATGAAACGCCAGTGCAACTTGCCAGAAAATTAAGCAAACACACATGAAGAACATTCTGAAATGAGAAAGCTGTACCAATATGCTGTCATTAACCCATTACTGCACAACATCTACATTTTATCCTGAAAAAGTACCCGGAACGGGCCAGAACTGTACCCTAATATATAAAATGGCAGTGAAACTCACCTGTAAATGATGCAAACAAACATGAAGAACATCTTCAAATGAAAAAGGTGTACCAATATGCTGCCATTAACCCATTACTGCTCAAAATCTACATTGTATTACGAAAAAGTACCCGGAACGGGCCAGAACACTACCCTAATATATAAAACGCCAGCACAACTCACCAGAAAATTATGCAAACACACATGAAGAACATTTTGAAATAAGAAAGCTGTACCAATATGCTGTCATTAACCCATTACTGCACAAAATCTACATTTTATCATGAAAAAGTACCAGGAACGGCCCGGAACACTACCCTAATATATAAAACGGTAGAAAAACTCTCCTGAAAATTATGCAAACACACCTGAAGAACATTTTGAAATGAGGAAGGTGCACCAATATGCTGTCATTAACCCATTACTGGCCAAAATCTACATTTTATCATGAAAAAGTACACTGAACGGGCCGGAATCCTACCCTAATAAATAACACAACAGCGAAACTCTCCTGAAAATGATGCAAACACACATGAAGAACATTTTGAAATGAGAAAGGTGCACCAATATGCTGTCATTAACTCATTACTGGCCGAAATCTACATTTATTATGAAAAAGTACACTGAACGGGCCGGAATCCTACCCTAATAAATAACACAACAGCGAAACTCTCCTGAAAATGATGCAAACACACATGAAGAACATTTTGAAATGAGAAAGGTGCACCAATATGCTGTCATTAACCCATTACTGCCCAAAATCTACAAGTTATCACGAAAAGAAAAGTACATGGAACGTCCTGGAACTCTACCCTAATATATAAAATGGCAGCGAAACTCACCTGAAAATGATGCAAACACACATGAAGAATATTTTGAAATGAGAAAGGTGCACTAATAACATTTTTATTGAGAAAGATGCGCTAATATTGCTGTCATTAACCCATTAATGCTCAAAATCTACATTTCATCCTAAAAAAGTACCCAGAACGGGCCGGAACGCTACCCTAATAAATATAAAACGGCAGCGAAACGCACCTGAAAATGATGTAACCACACATGAAGAACATTTTGAAATGAGAAAGCTGCACCAATATGCTGTCATTAACCCTTTACTGCACAAAATCTACATTTTATCCTGAAAAAGTACCCGGAACGGACCAGAACGGTGCCCTAATATATAAAACGGCAGGGAAACTCACCTGAAAATGATGCAAACACACATGAAGAACATTTTGAAATGAGAAAGGTGCACCAATATGATGTCATTAACCCATTAGTGCCCAAAATCTACATTGTATTGTGAAAAGGTACACAGAATGGGCCGGAATGGGCCAGAACGCTACCCTAATATATAAAACGCCAGCGCAACTCACCAGAAAAATATGCAAACACACATGAAGAACATTTTGAAATGAGAAAGCTGAACCAATATGCCGCCATTAACCCATTACTGCACAAAATCTGCATTTTATCATGAAAAAGTACCCGGAATTCTACAGTAATAGATAAAACTGCAGTGAAACTCACCTGAAAATGATGCAAACACACATGAAGAACATCTTGAAATGAGAAAGGTGCACCAATATGCTGTCATTAACCCATTACTGCCCAAAATCTACATTGTATTATGAAAAAGTACCCGGAACGGGCCGGAACGCTACCCTAATATATGAAACGCCAGTGCAACTCGCCAGAAAATTAAGCAAACACACATGAAGAACATTCTGAAATGAGAAAGCTGTACCAATATGCTGTCATTAACCCATTACTGCACAACATCTACATTTTATCCTGAAAAAGTACCCGGAACGGGCCAGAACTGTACCCTAATATATAAAATGGCAGTGAAACTCACCTGTAAATGATGCAAACAAACATGAAGAACATCTTCAAATGAGAAAGGTGTACCAATATGCTGCCATTAACCCATTACTGCTCAAAATCTACATTGTATTACGAAAAAGTACCCGGAACGGGCCAGAACACTACCCTAATATATAAAACGCCAGCACAACTCACCAGAAAATTATGCAAACACACATGAAGAACATTTTGAAATAAGAAAGCTGCACCAATATGCTGTAATTAACCCATTACTGCACAAAATCTGCATTTTATCATGAAAAAATACCCGGAACGCTACCGTAATATATAAAATGACAGCGAAACTCACCTGAAAATGATACAAACACACATGAAGAACATTTTAAAATGAGAAAGGTGCACCATTATGCTGTCATTAATCCATTACTGGCCAAAATCTATATTTTATCACGAAAAAGTACCCGGAACGGGCCGGAATGCTACCCTAATATATAAAACGGCTGCAAAACTAACCTGAAAATGATGCAAACACACATCAAGAACATTTTGAAATGAGAAAGGTGCACCAGTATGCTGCCATTAACCCATTACTGCCCAAAATCTACATTGTATTACGAAAAAGTACCCGGAACGGGCCAGAACGCCACACTAATATATAAAACGCCAGTGCAACTCACCAGAAAATTATGCAAACACACATGAAGAACATTTTGAAATGAGAAAGCTGCACCAATATGCTGTAATTAACCCATTACTGCACATAATCTGCATTTTATCATGAATAAGTACACGGAACGCTACCGTAATATATAAAATGGCAGCGAAACTCACCTGAAAATGATGCAAACACACATGAAGAACATTTTGAAATGAGAAAGGTGCACCAATATGCTGTCATTAACCCATTACTGGCCAAAATCTACATTTTATCACAAAAAAGTACCCGGAACGGGCCGGAACGCTACCCTAATATATAAAACGGCAGCAAAACTAACCTGAAAATGATGCAAACACACATCAAGAACATTTTGAAATGAGAAAGATGCACCAGTATGCTGTGATGTACCCATTACTGCCCAAAATCTACTTTTTAACATGAAAAAGTACCCGGAACGGCCCAGAACGCTACCCTAATATATAAAACGGCAGCAAAACTAACCTGAAAATGATGCAAACGCACATGAAGAACATTTTGAAATGAGAAAGGTGCACCAATATGCTGTAATTAACCCATTACTGCCCAAAATCTACATTTTATCACGAAAAGAAAAGTACATGGAACGTCCTGGAACTCTACCCTAATTTATAAAATGGCAGCGAAACTCACCTGAAAATGATGCAAACACACATGAAGAATATTTTGAAATGAGAAAGGTGCACTAATAACATTTTGAAATGAGAAAGCTGCACCAATATGCTGTCATTAACCCATTACTGCTCAAAATCTACATTTTATTCTGAAAAAGTACCCGGAAAGAACGAGAACGGTACCCTAATATATAAAACGGCAGTGAAACTCACCTGAAAAAGATGCAAACACACATGAAGAACATTTTGAAATGAGAAAGGTGCACCAATATGCTGTCATTAACTGATTACTGCACAAAATCTACATTTTATTACGAAAAAGTACACTGAACGGGATGGAACGCTACCCTAGTATATAAAACTGCAGCGAAAATCACCTGAAAATGATGCAAACACACATGAAGAACATTTTGAAATGAGGAAGGTGCAACCAATATGCTGTCATTAACCCATTACTGGCCAAAATCTACATTTTATCATGAAAAAGTACCCGGAACGGGCTAGAATCCTTCCCTAATAAAAAACACAACAGCGAAACTCTCCTGAAAATGATGCAAACACACATGAAGAACATTTTGAAATGAGAAAGGCGCATCAATATGCTGTCATTAACCCATTACTGCCCAAAATCTATATTTTATCACGAAAAGAAAAGTACATGGAACGTCCTGGAACTCTACCCTAATATATAAAATGGCAGCGAAACTCACCTGAAAATGATGCAAACACACATGAAGAATATTTTGAAATGAGAAAGGTGCACTAATAACATTTTTATTGAGAAAGATGCGCTAATATTGCTGTCATTAACCCATTAATGCTCAAAATCTACATTTCATCCTAAAAAAGTACCCAGAACGGGCCGGAACGCTACCCTAATAAATATAAAACGGCAGCGAAACGCACCTGAAAATGATGTAACCACACATGAAGAACATTTTGAAATGAGAAAGCTGCACCAATATGCTGTCATTAACCCATTACTGCACAAAATCTACATTTTATCCTGAAAAAGTACCCGGAACGGACCAGAACGGTGCCCTAATATATAAAACGGCAGGGAAACTCACCTGAAAATGATGCAAACACACATGAAGAACATTTTGAAATGAGAAAGGTGCACCAATATGATGTCATTAACCCATTAGTGCCCAAAATCTACATTGTATTGTGAAAAGGTACACAGAATGGGCCGGAATGGGCCAGAACGCTACCCTAATATATAAAACGCCAGCGCAACTCACCAGAAAAATATGCAAACACACATGAAGAACATTTTGAAATGAGAAAGCTGCACCAATATGCCGCCATTAACCCATTACTGCACAAAATCTGCATTTTATCATGAAAAAGTACCCGGAATTCTACCGTAATAGATAAAACTGCAGTGAAACTCACCTGAAAATGATGCAAACACACATGAAGAACATCTTGAAATGAGAAAGGTGCACCAATATGCTGTCATTAACCCATTACTGCCCAAAATCTACATTGTATTATGAAAAAGTACCCGGAACGGGCCGGAACGCTACCCTAATATATGAAACGCCAGTGCAACTCGCCAGAAAATTAAGCAAACACACATGAAGAACATTCTGAAATGAGAAAGCTGTACCAATATGCTGTCATTAACCCATTACTGCACAACATCTACATTTTATCCTGAAAAAGTACCCGGAACGGGCCAGAACTGTACCCTAATATATAAAATGGCAGTGAAACTCACCTGAAAATGATGCAAACAAACATGAAGAACATCTTGAAATGAGAAAGGTGCACCAATATGCTGCCATTAACCCATTAATGCCCAAAATCTACATTGTATTACGAAATGGTACCCGGAACGGGCCAGAACACTACCCTAATATATAAAACGCCAGCACAACTCACCAGAATATTATGCAAACACACATGAAGAACATTTTGAAATAAGAAAGCTGCACCAATATGCTGTAATTAACCCATTACTGCACAAAATCTGCATTTTATCATGAAAAAATACCCGGAACGCTACCGTAATATATAAAATGACAGCGAAACTCACCTGAAAATGATACAAACACACATGAAGAACATTTTAAAATGAGAAAGGTGCACCATTATGCTGTCATTAATCCATTACTGCCCAAAATCTATATTTTATCACGAAAAAGTACCCGGAACGGGCCGGAATGCTACCCTAATATATAAAACGGCTGCAAAACTAACCTGAAAATGATGCAAACACACATCAAGAACATTTTGAAATGAGAAAGGTGCACCAGTATGCTGCCATTAACCCATTACTGCCCAAAATCTACATTGTATTACGAAAAAGTACCCGGAACGGGCCAGAACGCCACAATAATATATAAAACGAGAGCGCAACTCACCAGAAAATTATGCAAACACACATGAAGAACATTTTGAAATGAGAAAGCTGCACCAATATGCTGTAATTAACCCATTACTGCACAAAATCTGCATTTTATCATGAATAAGTACACGGAACGCTACCGTAATATATAAAATGGCAGCGAAACTCACCTGAAAATGATGCAAACACACATGAAGAACATTTTGAAATGAGAAAGGTGCACCAATATGCTGTCATTAACCCATTACTGGCCAAAATCTACATTTTATCACAAAAAAGTACCCGGAACGGGCCGGAACGCTACCCTAATATATAAAACGGCAGCAAAACTAACCTGAAAATGATGCAAACACACATCAAGAACATTTTGAAATGAGAAAGGTGCACCAGTATGCTGTGATGTACCCATTACTGGCCAAAATCTACATTTTATCACAAAAAAGTACCCGGAACGGGCCGGAACGCTACCCTAATATATAAAACGGCAGCAAAACTAACCTGAAAATGATGCAAACGCACATGAAGAACATTTTGAAATGAGAAAGGTGCACCAATATGCTGTCATTAACCCATTACTGCCCAAAATCTACATTTTATCACGAAAAGAAAAGTACATGGAACGTCCTGGAACTCTACCCTAATTTATAAAATGGCAGCGAAACTCACCTGAAAATGATGCAAACACACATGAAGAATATTTTGAAATGAGAAAGGTGCACTAATAACATTTTGAAATGAGAAAGCTGCACCAATATGCTGTCATTAACCCATTACTGCTCAAAATCTACATTTTATCCTGAAAAAGTACCCGGAAAGAACCAGAACGGTACCCTAATATATAAAACGGCAGTGAAACTCACCTGAAAAAGATGCAAACAAACATGAAGAACATCTTGAAATGAGAAAGGTGCACCAATATGCTGCCATTAACCCATTAATGCCCAAAATCTACATTGTATTACGAAATGGTACCCGGAACGGGCCAGAACACTACCCTAATATATAAAACGCCAGCACAACTCACCAGAAAATTATGCAAACACACATGAAGAACATTTTGAAATAAGAAAGCTGCACCAATATGCTGTAATTACCCCATTACTGCACAAAATCTGCATTTTATCATGAAAAAATACCCGGAACGCTACCGTAATATATAAAATGACAGCGAAACTCACCTGAAAATGATACAAACACACATGAAGAACATTTTAAAATGAGAAAGGTGCACCATTATGCTGTCATTAATCCATTACTGCCCAAAATCTATATTTTATCACGAAAAAGTACCCGGAACGGGCCGGAATGCTACCCTAATATATAAAACGGCTGCAAAACTAACCTGAAAATGATGCAAACGCACATCAAGAACATTTTGAAATGAGAAAGGTGCACCAGTATGCTGCCATTAACCCATTACTGCCCAAAATCTACATTGTATTACGAAAAAGTACCCGGAACGGGCCAGAACGCCACACTAATATATAAAACGCCAGCGCAACTCACCAGAAAATTATGCAAACACACATGAAGAACATTTTGAAATGAGAAAGCTGCACCAATATGCTGTAATTAACCCATTACTGCACAAAATCTGCATTTTATCATGAATAAGTACACGGAACACTACCGTAATATATAAAATGGCAGCGAAACTCACCTGAAAATGATGCAAACACACATGAAGAACATTTTGAAATGAGAAAGGTGCACCAATATGCTGTCATTAACCCATTACTGGCCAAAATCTACATTTTATCACAAAAAAGTACCCGGAACGGGCCGGAACGCTACCCTAATATATAAAACGGCAGCAAAAATAACCTGAAAATGATGCAAACACACATCAAGAACATTTTGAAATGAGAAAGGTGCACCAGTATGCTGTGATGTACCCATTACTGGCCAAAATCTACATTTTATCACAAAAAAGTACCCGGAACGGGCCGGAACGCTACCCTAATATATAAAACGGCAGCAAAACTAACCTGAAAATGATGCAAACGCACATGAAGAACATTTTGAAATGAGAAAGGTGCACCAATATGCTGTCATTAACCCATTACTGCCCAAAATCTACATTTTATCACGAAAAGAAAAGTACATGGAACGTCCTGGAACTCTACCCTAATTTATAAAATGGCAGCGAAACTCACCTGAAAATGATGCAAACACACATGAAGAATATTTTGAAATGAGAAAGGTGCACTAATAACATTTTGAAATGAGAAAGCTGCACCAATATGCTGTCATTAACCCATTACTGCTCAAAATCTACATTTTATCCTGAAAAAGTACCCGGAAAGAACCAGAACGGTACCCTAATATATAAAACGGCAGTGAAACTCACCTGAAAAAGATGCAAACACACATGAAGAACATTTTGAAATGAGAAAGGTGCACCAATATGCTGTCATTAACTGATTACTGCACAAAATCTACATTTTATTACGAAAAAGTACACTGAACGGGATGGAACGCTACCCTAGTATATAAAACTGCAGCGAAAATCACCTGAAAATGATGCAAACACACATGAAGAACATTTTGAAATGAGGAAGGTGCAACCAATATGCTGTCATTAACCCATTACTGGCCAAAATCTACATTTTATCATGAAAAAGTACCCGGAACGGGCTAGAATCCTACCCTAATAAAAAACACAACAGCGAAACTCTCCTGAAAATGATGCAAACACACCTGAAGAACATTTTGAAATGAGAAAGGCGCATCAATATGCTGTCATTAACCCATTACTGCCCAAAATCTACATTTTATCACAAAAAGAAAAGTACATGGAACCTCCTGGAACTCTACCCTAATATATAAAATGGCAGCGAAACTCACCTGAAAATGATGCAAACACACATGAAGAATATTTTGAAATGAGAAAGGTGCACTAATAACATTTTTAATGAGAAAGATGCGCTAATATGCTGTCATTAACCCATTAATGCTCAAAATCTACATTTCATCCTAAAAAAGTACCCAGAACGGGCCGGAACGCTACCCTAATAAATATAAAACGGCAGCGAAACGCACCTGAAAATGATGTAACCACACATGAAGAAAATTTTGAAATGAGAAAGGTGCACCAATATGCTGTCATTAACCCATCACTGCCCAAAATCTACATTTTGTCACGAAAAAGTACCCAGAATGGGCCGGAACGCTACCGTAACATATCAAACAGCAGTGAAAATCACCTGAAATTGATGCAAACAAACATGAAGAACATTTTGAAATGAGAATGGTGCACCAATATGCTATCATTAAGCGATTACTGCTTGCTCAAAATCTACATTTTATCCCGAAAAAGTACCCGGAAAGAGCCAGAATGGTAGCCTAATATATAAAACGGTAGTGAAACTCACCTGAAAATGATGCAAACACACATGAAGAACATTTTGAAATGAGAAAGGTGCACCAATATGCTGTCATTAACCCATTACTGCTCAAAATCTACATTTGATCACGAAAAAGTACCAGAACGGGCCAGAACGCTACCATAATATATAAAACGGCAGTGAAACTCACCTGAAACTGATGCAAACACATATGGAGAACAGTTTGAAATGAGAAAGGTGCATAAATATGCTGTCATTAACCCATTACTGCCCAAAACCTACATTTTATCCTGAAAAAGTACACGGAACGGGCCAGAACGCTACCCTAATATATAAAACGGCAGCAACACTAACCTGAAAATGATGCAAACACACATGAAGAACATTTTGAAATGGGAAAGGTGCACCAATATGCTGTGATTAACCCATTACTGCCCAAAATCTACATTTTATCATGAAAAAGTACCAGGAACGGGCCGGAACACTACCCTAATATACAAAACGGTAGAAAAACTAACCTGAAAATGATGCAAACACACATGAAGAACATTTTGAAATGAGAAAGGTGCACCAATAAGCTGTCATTAACCCATTACTGCTCAAAATATACATTTGATCACGAAAAAGTACCAGAACGGGCCGGAACTCTACCATAATATGTAAAACGGCAGTGAAACTCACCTGAAAATGATGCAAACACACATTGAAGAACATTTTGAAATGAGAAAGGTGCACCAATGTGCTGTCATTAACCCATTACTTCCCAAAATCTACATTGTATTATGAAAAAGTACCCTGAACGGGCTGGAACGCTACCCTAATAAATGAAACGCCAGTGCAACTCGCCAGAAAATTAAGCAAACACACATGAAGAACATTCCGAAATGAGAAAGCTGTACCAATATGCTGTCATTAACCCATTACTGCACAAAATCTACATTTTATCATGAAAAAGTACCAGGAACGGCCCGGAACACTACCCTAATATATAAAACGGTAGAAAAACTCTCCTGAAAATTATGCAAACACACCTGAAGAACATTTTGAAATGAGGAAGGTGCACCAATATGCTGTCATTAACCCATTACTGGCCAAAATCTACATTTTATCATGAAAAAGTACACTGAACGGGCCGGAATCCTACCCTAATAAATAACACAACAGCGAAACTCTCCTGAAAATGATGCAAACACACATGAAGAACATTTTGAAATGAGAAAGGTGCACCAATATGCTGTCATTAACCCATTACTGGCCAAAATCTACATTTTATCATGAAAAAGTACCCGGACCGGCCCGGAATCCTACCCTAATAAATAACACAACAGCGAAACTCTCCTGAAAATTATGCAAACACACATGAAGAACATTTTGAAATGAGGAAGGTGCACCAATATGCTGTCATTAACCCATTACTGGCCGAAATCTACATTTTATCATGAAAAAGTACACTGAACGGGCCGGAATCCTACCCTAATAAATAACACAACAGCGAAACTCTCCTGAAAATGATGCAAACACACATGAAGAACATTTTGAAATGAGAAAGGTGCACCAATATGCTGTCATTAACCCATTACTGCCCAAAATCTACAAGTTATCACGAAAAGAAAAGTACATGGAACGTCCTGGAACTCTACCCTAATATATAAAATGGCAGCGAAACTCACCTGAAAATGATGCAAACACACATGAAGAATATTTTGAAATGAGAAAGGTGCAGTAATAACATTTTATAATGAGAAAGATGCACTAATATGCTGTCATTAACCCATTACTGCTCAAAATCTACATTTCATCCTGAAAAAGTACCCGGAACGGGCCGGAACGCTACCCTAATATATATAAAACGGCAGCGAAACGCACCTGAAAATGATGTAAACACACATGAAGAAAATTTCAAAATGAGAAAGGTGCACCAATATGCTGTCATTAACCCATTACTGCCCATAATCTACATTTTGTCACGAAAAAGTACCCAGAACGGGCCGGAACGCTACCGTAACATATCAAACAGCAGTGAAACTCACCTGAAAATGATGCAAACACACATGAAGAATATTTTGAAATGAGAAAGGTGCACTAATAACATTTTGAAATGAGAAAGCTGCACCAATATGCTGTCATTAACCCATTACTGCTCAAAATCTACATTTTATCCTAAAAAAGTACCCGGAAAGAACCAGAACGGTACCCTAATATATAAAACAGCAGTGAAACGCACCTGAAAAAGATGCAAACACACATGAAGAACATTTTGAAATGAGAAAGGTGCACCAATATGCTGTCATTAACTGATTACTGCACAAAATCTACATTTTATTATGAAAAAGTACACTGAACGGGATGGAATCCTACCCTAATAAAAAACACAACAGCGAAACTCTCCTGAAAATGATGCAAACACACATGAAGAACATTTTGAAATGAGAAAGGCGCATCAATATGCTGTCATTAACCCATTACTGCCCAAAATCTACATTTTATCACGAAAAGAAAAGTACATGGAACGTCCTGGAACTCTACCCTAATATATAAAATGGCAGCGAAACTCACCTGAAAATGATGCAAACACACATGAAGAATATTTTGAAATGAGAAAGGTGCACTAATAACATTTTTATTGAGAAAGATGCGCTAATATTGCTGTCATTAACCCATTAATGCTCAAAATCTACATTTCATCCTAAAAAAGTACCCAGAACGGGCCGGAACGCTACCCTAATAAATATAAAACGGCAGCGAAACGCACCTGAAAATGATGTAACCACACATGAAGAACATTTTGAAATGAGAAAGCTGCACCAATATGCTGTCATTAACCCATTACTGCACAAAATCTACATTTTATCCTGAAAAAGTACCCGGAACGGACCAGAACGGTGCCCTAATATATAAAACGGCAGGGAAACTCACCTGAAAATGATGCAAACACACATGAAGAACATTTTGAAATGAGAAAGGTGCACCAATATGATGTCATTAACCCATTAGTGCCCAAAATCTACATTGTATTGTGAAAAGGTACACAGAATGGGCCGGAATGGGCCAGAACGCTACCCTAATATATGAAACGCCAGCGCAACTCACCAGAAAAATATGCAAACACACATGAAGAACATTTTGAAATGAGAAAGCTGCACCAATATGCCGCCATTAACCCATTACTGCACAAAATCTGCATTTTATCATGAAAAAGTACCTGGAATTCTACCGTAATAGATAAAACTGCAGTGAAACTCACCTGAAAATGATGCAAACACACATGAAGAACATCTTGAAATGAGAAAGGTGCACCAATATGCTGTCATTAACCCATTACTGCCCAAAATCTACATTGTATTATGAAAAAGTACCCGGAACGGGCCGGAACGCTACCCTAATATATGAAACGCCAGTGCAACTCGCCAGAAAATTAAGCAAACACAAATGAAGAACATTCTGAAATGAGAAAGCTGTACCAATATGCTGTCATTAACCCATTACTGCACAACATCTACATTTTATCCTGAAAAAGTACCTGGAACGGGCCAGAACTGTACCCTAATATATAAAATGGCAGTGAAACTCACCTGTAAATGATGCAAACAAACATGAAGAACATCTTCAAATGAGAAAGGTGTACCAATATGCTGCCATTAACCCATTACTGCTCAAAATCTACATTGTATTACGAAAAAGTACCCGGAACGGGCCAGAACACTACCCTAATATATAAAACGCCAGCACAACTCACCAGAAAATTATGCAAACACAAATGAAGAACATTTTGAAATAAGAAAGCTGCACCAATATGCTGTAATTAACCCATTACTGCACAAAATCTGCATTTTATCATGAAAAAATACCCGGAACGCTACCGTAATATATAAAATGACAGCGAAACTCACCTGAAAATGATACAAACACACATGAAGAACATTTTAAAATGAGAAAGGTGCACCATTATGCTGTCATTAATCCATTACTGGCCAAAATCTATATTTTATCACGAAAAAGTACCCGGAACGGGCCGGAATACTACCCTAATATATAAAACGGCTGCAAAACTAACCTGAAAATGATGCAAACACACATCAAGAACATTTTGAAATGAGAAAGGTGCACCAGTATAGTGCCATTAACCCATTACTGCCCAAAATCTACATTGTATTACGAAAAAGTACCCGGAACGGGCCAGAACGCCACACTAATATATAAAACGCCAGCGCAACTCACCAGAAAATTATGCAAACACACATGAAGAACATTTTGAAATGAGAAAGCTGCACCAATATGCTGTAATTAACCCATTACTGCACAAAATCTGCATTTTATCATGAATAAGTACACGGAACGCTACCGTAATATATAAAATGGCAGCGAAACTCACCTGAAAATGATGCAAACACACATGAAGAACATTTTGAAATGAGAAAGGTGCACCAATATGCTGTCATTAACCCATTACTGGCCAAAATCTACATTTTATCACAAAAAAGTACCCGGAACGGGCCGGAACGCTACCCTAATATATAAAACGGCAGCAAAACTAACCTGAAAATGATGCAAACACACATCAAGAACATTTTGAAATGAGAAAGATGCACCAGTATGCTGTGATGTACCCATTACTGCCCAAAATCTACTTTTTAACATGAAAAAGTACGCGGAACGGCCCAGAACGCTACCCTAATATATAAAACAGCAGGAAAACTAACCTGAAAATGATGCAAACGCACATGAAGAACATTTTGAAATGAGAAAGGTGCACCAATATGCTGTCATTAACCCATTACTGCCCAAAATCTACATTTTATCACGAAAAGAAAAGTACATGGAACGTCCTGGAACTCTACCCTAATTTATAAAATGGCAGCGAAACTCACCTGAAAATGATGCAAACACACATGAAGAATATTTTGAAATGAGAAAGGTGCACTAATAACATTTTGAAATGAGAAAGCTGCACCAATATGCTGTCATTAACCCATTACTGCTCAAAATCTACATTTTATCCTGAAAAAGTACCCGGAAAGAACGAGAACGGTACCCTAATATATAAAACGGCAGTGAAACTCACCTGAAAAAGATGCAAACACACATGAAGAACATTTTGAAATGAGAAAGGTGCACCAATATGCTGTCATTAACTGATTACTGCACAAAATCTACATTTTATTACGAAAAAGTACACTGAACGGGATGGAACGCTACCCTAGTATATAAAACTGCAGCGAAAATCACCTGAAAATGATGCAAACACACATGAAGAACATTTTGAAATGAGGAAGGTGCAACCAATATGCTGTCATTAACCCATTACTGGCCAAAATCTACATTTTATCATGAAAAAGTACCCGGAACGGGCTAGAATCCTACCCTAATAAAAAACACAACAGCGAAACTCTCCTGAAAATGATGCAAACACACATGAAGAACATTTTGAAATGAGAAAGGCGCATCAATATGCTGTCATTAACCCATTACTGCCCAAAATCTACATTTTATCACGAAAAGAAAAGTACATGGAACCTCCTGGAACTCTACCCTAATATATAAAATGGCAGCGAAACTCACCTGAAAATGATGCAAACACACATGAAGAATATTTTGAAATGAGAAAGGTGCACTAATAACATTTTTAATGAGAAAGATGCGCTAATATGCTGTCATTAACCCATTAATGCTCAAAATCTACATTTCATCCTAAAAAAGTACCCAGAACGGGCCGGAACGCTACCCTAATAAATATAAAACGGCAGCGAAACGCACCTGAAAATGATGTAACCACACATGAAGAAAATTTTGAAATGAGAAAGGTGCACCAATATGCTGTCATTAACCCATCACTGCCCAAAATCTACATTTTGTCACGAAAAAGTACCCAGAATGGGCCGGAACGCTACCGTAACATATCAAACAGCAGTGAAAATCACCTGAAACTGATGCAAACAAACATGAAGAACATTTTGAAATGAGAATGGTGCACCAATATGCTATCATTAAGCGATTACTGCTTGCTCAAAATCTACATTTTATCCTGAAAAAGTACCCGGAAAGAGCCAGAATGGTAGCCTAATATATAAAACGGTAGTGAAACTCACCTGAAAATGATGCAAACACACATGAAGAACATTTTGAAATGAGAAAGGTGCTGTCATTAACCCATAACGGCTCAAAATCTACATTTGATCACGAAAAAGTACCAGAACGGGCCAGAACGCTACCATAATATATAAAACGGCAGTGCAACTCACCTGAAACTGATGCAAACACATATGAAGAACATTTGGAAATGAGAAAGGTGCATAAATATGCTGTCATTAACCCATTACTGCCCAAAACCTAAATTTTATCCTGAAAAAGTACACGGAACGGGCCAGAACGCTACCCTAATATATAAAACGGCAGCAACACTAACCTGAAAATGATGCAAACACACATGAAGAACATTTTGAAATGGGAAAGGTGCACCAATATGCTGTGATTAACCCATTACTGCCCAAAATCTACATTTTATCATGAAAAAGTACCAGGAACGGCCTGGAACACTACCCTAATATACAAAACGGTAGAAAAACTAACCTGAAAATGATGCAAACACACATGAAGAACATTTTGAAATGAGAAAGGTGCACCAATAAGCTGTCATTAACCCATTACTGCTCAAAATATACATTTGATCACGAAAAAGTACCAGAACGGGCCGGAACTCTACCATAATATGTAAAACGGCAGTGAAACTCACCTGAAAATGATGCAAACACACATTGAAGAACATTTTGAAATGAGAAAGGTGCACCAATGTGCTGTCATTAACCCATTACTTCCCAAAATCTACATTGTATTATGAAAAAGTACACTGAACGGGCTGGAACGCTACCCTAATATATGAAACGCCAGTGCAACTCGCCAGAAAATTAAGCAAACACACATGAAGAACATTCTGAAATGAGAAAGCTGTACCAATATGCTGTCATTAACCCATTACTGCAAAAAATCTACATTTTATCATGAAAAAGTACCAGGAACGGCCCGGAACACTACCCTAATATATAAAACGGTAGAAAAACTCTCCTGAAAATTATGCAAACACACCTGAAGAACATTTTGAAATGACGAAGGTGCACCAATATGCTGTCATTAACCCATTACTGGCCAAAAACTACATTTTATCATGAAAAAGTACACTGAACGGGCCGGAATCCTACCCTAATGAATAACACAACAGCGAAACTCTCCTGAAAATGATGCAAACATACATGAAGAACATTTTGAAATGAGAAAGGTGCACCAAATGCTGTCATTAACCCATTACTGGCCAAAATCTACATTTTATCATGAAAAAGTACCCGGACCGGCCCGGAATCCTACCCTAATAAATAACACAACAGCGAAACTCTCCTGAAAATTATGCAAACACACATGAAGAACATTTTGAAATGAGGAAGGTGCACCAATATGCTGTCATTAACCCATTACTGGCCAAAATCTACATTTTATCATGAAAAAGTACACTGAACGGGCCGGAATCCTACCCTAATAAATAACACAACAGCGAAACTCTCCTGAAAATGATGCAAACACACATGAAGAACATTTTGAAATGAGAAAGGTGCACCAATATGCTGTCATTAACCCATTACTGCCCAAAATCTACAAGTTATCACGAAAAGAAAAGTACATGGAACGTCCTGGAACTCTACCCTAATATATAAAATGGCAGCGAAACTCACCTGAAAATGATGCAAACACACATGAAGAATATTTTGAAATGAGAAAGGTGCAGTAATAACATTTTATAATGAGAAAGAGGCACTAATATGCTGTCATTAACCCATTACTGCTCAAAATCTACATTTCATCCTGAAAAAGTACCCGGAACGGGCCGGAACGCTACCCTAATATATATAAAACGGCAGCGAAACGCACCTGAAAATGATGTAAACACACATGAAGAAAATTTCAAAATGAGAAAGGTGCACCAATATGCTGTCATTAACCCATTACTGCCCATAATCTACATTTTGTCACGAAAAAGTACCCAGAACGGGCCGGAACGCTACCGTAACATATCAAACAGCAGTGAAACTCACCTGAAAATGATGCAAACACACATGAAGAATATTTTGAAATGAGAAAGGTGCACTAATAACATTTTGAAATGAGAAAGCTGCACCAATATGCTGTCATTAACCCATTATTGCTCAAAATCTACATTTTATCCTGAAAAAGTACCCGGAAAGAACCAGAACGGTACCCTAATATATAAAACGGCAGTGAAACTCACCTGAAAAAGATGCAAACACACATGAAGAACATTTTGAAATGAGAAAGGTGCACCAATATGCTGTCATTAACTGATTACTGCACAAAATCTACATTTTATTACGAAAAAGTACACTGAACGGGATGGAACGCTACCCTAGTATATAAAACTGCAGCGAAAATCACCTGAAAATGATGCAAACACACATGAAGAACATTTTGAAATGAGGAAGGTGCAACCAATATGCTGTCATTAACCCATTACTGGCCAAAATCTACATTTTATCATGAAAAAGTACCCGGAACGGGCTAGAATCCTACCCTAATAAAAAACACAACAGTGAAACTCTCCTGAAAATGATGCAAACACACATGAAGAACATTTTGAAATGAGAAAGGCGCATCAATATGCTGTCATTAACCCATTACTGCCCAAAATCTACATTTTATCACGAAAAGAAAAGTACATGGAACGTCCTGGAACTCTACCCTAATATATAAAATGGCAGCGAAACTCACCTGAAAATGATGCAAACACACATGAAGAATATTTTGAAATGAGAAAGGTGCACTAATAACATTTTTATTGAGAAAGATGTGCTAATATTGATGTCATTAACCCATTAATGCTCAAAATCTACATTTCATCCTAAAAAAGTACCCAGAACGGGCCGGAACGCTACCCTAATAAATATAAAACGGCAGCGAAACGCACCTGAAAATGATGTAACCACACATGAAGAACATTTTGAAATGAGAAAGCTGCACCAATATGCTGTCATTAACCCATTACGGCACAAAATCTACATTTTATCCTGAAAAAGTACCCGGAACGGACCAGAACGGTGCCCTAATATATAAAACGGCAGGGAAACTCACCTGAAAATGATGCAAACACACATGAAGAACATTTTGAAATGAGAAAGGTGCACCAATATGATGTCATTAACCCATTAGTGCCCAAAATCTACATTGTATTGTGAAAAGGTACACAGAATGGGCCGGAATGGGCCAGAACGCTACCCTAATATATAAAACGCCAGCGCAACTCACCAGAAAAATATGCAAACACACATGAAGAACATTTTGAAATGAGAAAGCTGCACCAATATGCCGCCATTAACCCATTACTGCACAAAATCTGCATTTTATCATGAAAAAGTACCCGGAACTCTACCGTAATAGATAAAACTGCAGTGAAACTCACCTGAAAATGATGCAAACACACATGAAGAACATCTTGAAATGAGAAAGGTGCACCAATATGCTGTCATTAACCCATTACTGCCCAAAATCTACATTGTGTTATGAAAAAGTACCCGGAACGGGCCAGAACGCTACCCTAATATATCAAACGCCAGTGCAACTCGCCAGAAAATTAAGCAAACACACATGAAGAACATTCTGAAATGAGAAAGCTGTACCAATATGCTGTCATTAACCCATTACTGCACAACATCTACATTTTATCCTGAAAAAGTACCCGGAACGGGCCAGAACTGTACCCTAATATATAAAATGGCAGTGAAACTCACCTGAAAATGATGCAAACAAACATGAAGAACATCTTGAAATGAGAAAGGTGCACCAATATGCTGCCATTAACCCATTACTGCCCAAAATCTACATTGTATTACGAAAAAGTACCCGGAACGGGCCAGAACAGTACCCTAATATATAAAACGCCAGCACAACTCACCAGAAAATTATGCAAACACTCATGAAGAACATTTTGAAATAAGAAAGCTGCACCAATATGCTGTAATTAACCCATTACTGCACAAAATCTGCATTTTATCATGAAAAAATACCCGGAACGCTACCGTAATATATAAAATGACAGCGAAACTCACCTGAAAATGATACAAACACACATGAAGAACATTTTAAAATGAGAAAGGTGCACCATTATGCTGTCATTAATCCATTACTGGCCAAAATCTATATTTTATCACGAAAAAGTACCCGGAACGGGCCGGAATGCTACCCTAATATATAAAACGGCTGCAAAACTAACCTGAAAATGATGCAAACACACATCAAGAACATTTTGAAATGAGAAAGGTGCACCAGTATGCTGCCATTAACCCATTACTGCCCAAAATCTACATTGTATTACGAAAAAGTACCCGGAACGGGCCAGAACGCCACACTAATATATAAAACGCCAGCGCAACTCACCAGAAAATTATGCAAACACACATGAAGAACATTTTGAAATGAGAAAGCTGCACCAATATGCTGTAATTAACCCATTACTGCACAAAATCTGCATTTTATCATGAATAAGTACACGGAACGCTACCGTAATATATAAAATGGCAGCGAAACTCACCTGAAAATGATGCAAACACACATGAAGAACATTTTGAAATGAGAAAGGTGCACCAATATGCTGTCATTAACCCATTACTGGCCAAAATCTACATTTTATCACAAAAAAGTACCCGGAACGGGCCGGAACGCTACCCTAATATATAAAACGGCAGCAAAACTAACCTGAAAATGATGCAAAGACACATCAAGAACATTTTGAAATGAGAAAGGTGCACCAGTATGCTGTGATGTACCCATTACTGGCCAAAATCTACATTTTATCACAAAAAAGTACCCGGAACGGGCCGGAACGCTACCCTAATATATAAAACGGCAGCAAAACTAACCTGAAAATGATGCAAACGCACATGAAGAACATTTTGAAATGAGAAAGGTGCACCAATATGCTGTCATTAACCCATTACTGCCCAAAATCTACATTTTATCACGAAAAGAAAAGTACATGGAACGTCCTGGAACTCTACCCTAATTTATAAAATGGCAGCGAAACTCACCTGAAAATGATGCAAACACACATGAAGAATATTTTGAAATGAGAAAGGTGCACTAATAACATTTTGAAATGAGAAAGCTGCACCAATATGCTGTCATTAACCCATTACTGCTCAAAATCTACATTTTATCCTGAAAAAGTACCCGGAAAGAACCAGAACGGTACCCTAATATATAAAACGGCAGTGAAACTCACCTGAAAAAGATGCAAACACACATGAAGAACATGTTGAAATGAGAAAGGTGCACCAATATGCTGTCATTAACTGATTACTGCACAAAATCTACATTTTATTACGAAAAAGTACACTGAACGGGATGGAACGCTACCCTAGTATATAAAACTGCAGCGAAAATCACCTGAAAATGATGCAAACACACATGAGGAACATTTTGAAATGAGGAAGGTGCAACCAATATGCTGTCATTAACCCATTACTGGCCAAAATCTACATTTTATCATGAAAAAGTACCCGGAACGGGCTAGAATCCTATCCTAATAAAAAACACAACAGCGAAACTCTCCTGAAAATGATGCAAACACACATGAAGAACATTTTGAAATGAGAAAGGCGCATCAATATGCTGTCATTAACCCATTACTGCCCAAAATCTACATTTTATCACGAAAAGAAAAGTACATGGAACCTCCTGGAACTCTACCCTAATATATAAAATGGCAGCGAAACTCACCTGAAAATGATGCAAACACACATGAAGAATATTTTGAAATGAGAAAGGTGCACTAATAACATTTTTAATGAGAAAGATGCGCTAATATGCTGTCATTAACCCATTAATGCTCAAAATCTACATTTCATCCTAAAAAAGTACCCAGAACGGGCCGGAACGCTACCCTAATAAATATAAAACGGCAACGAAACGCACCTGAAAATGATGTAACCACACATGAAGAAAATTTTGAAATGAGAAAGGTGCACCAATATGCTGTCATTAACCCATCACTGCCGAAAATCTACATTTTGTCACGAAAAAGTACCCAGAATGGGCCGGAACTCTACCGTAACATATCAAACAGCAGTGAAAATCACCTGAAACTGATGCAAACAAACATGAAGAACATTTTGAAATGAGAATGGTGCACCAATATGCTATCATTAAGCGATTACTGCTTGCTCAAAATCTACATTTTATCCCGAAAAAGTACGCGGAAAGAGCCAGAATGGTAGCCTAATATATAAAACGGTAGTGAAACTCACCTGAAAATGATGCAAACACACATGAAGAACATTTTGAAATGAGAAAGGTGTACCAATATGCTGTCATTAACCCATTACTGCTCAAAATCTACATTTGATCACGAAAAAGTACCAGAACGGGCCAGAACGCTACCATAATATATAAAACGGCAGTGAAACTCACCTGAAACTGATGCAAACACATATGAAGAACATTTTGAAATGAGAAAGGTGCATAAATATGCTGTCATTAACCCATTACTGCCCAAAACCTACATTTTATCCTGAAAAAGTACACGGAACGGGCCAGAACGCTACCCTAATATATAAAACGGCAGCAACACTAACCTGAAAATGATGCAAACACACATGAAGAACATTTTGAAATGGGAAAGGTGCACCAATATGCTGTGATTAACCCATTACTGCCCAAAATCTACATTTTATCATGAAAAAGTACCAGGAACGGCCCGGAACACTACCCTAATATACAAAACGGTAGAAAAACTAACCTGAAAATGATGCAAACACACATGAAGAACATTTTGAAATGAGAAAGGTGCACCAATAAGCTGTCATTAACCCATTACTGCTCAAAATATACATTTGATCACGAAAAAGTACCAGAACGGGCCGGAACTCTACCATAATATGTAAAACGGCAGTGAAACTCACCTGAAAATGATGCAAACACACATTGAAGAACATTTTGAAATGAGAAAGGTGCACCAATGTGCTGTCATTAACCCATTACTTCCCAAAATCTACATTGTATTATGAAAAAGTACCCTGAACGGGCTGGAACGCTACCCTAATATATGAAACGCCAGTGCAACTCGCCAGAAAATTAAGCAAACACACAGGAAGAACATTCCGAAATGAGAAAGCTGTACCAATATGCTGTCATTAACCCATTACTGCACAAAATCTACATTTTATCATGAAAAAGTACCAGGAACGGCCCGGAACACTACCCTAATATATAAAACGGTAGAAAAACTCTCCTGAAAATTATGCAAACACACCTGAAGAACATTTTGAAATGAGGAAGGTGCACCAATATGCTGTCATTAACCCATTACTGGCCAAAATCTACATTTTATCATGAAAAAGTACACTGAACGGGCCGGAATCCTACCCTAATAAATAACACAACAGCGAAACTCTCCTGAAAATGATGCAAACACACATGAAGAACATTTTGAAATGAGAAAGGTGCACCAATATGCTGTCATTAACCCATTACTGGCCAAAATCTACATTTTATCATGAAAAAGTACCCGGACCGGCCCGGAATCCTACCCTAATAAATAACACAACAGCAAAACTCTCCTGAAAATTATGCAAACACACATGAAGAACATTTTGAAATGAGGAAGGTGCACCAATATGCTGTCATTAACCCATTACTGGCCAAAATCTATATTTTATCATGAAAAAGTACACTGAACGGGCCGGAATCCTACCCTAATAAATAACACAACAGCGAAACTCTCCTGAAAATGATGCAAACACACATGAAGAACATTTTGAAATGAGAAAGGTGCACCAATATGCTGTCATTAACCCATTACTGCCCAAAATATACAAGTTATCACGAAAAGAAAAGTACATGGAACGTCCTGGAACTCTACCCTAATATATAAAATGGCAGCGAAACTCACCTGAAAATGATGCAAACACACATGAAGAATATTTTGAAATGAGAAAGGTGCAGTAATAACATTTTATAATGAGAAAGATGCACTAATATGCTGTCATTAACCCATTACTGCTCAAAATCTACATTTCATCCTGAAAAAGTACCCGGAACGGGCCGGAACGCTACCCTAATATATATAAAACGGCAGCGAAACGCACCTGAAAATGATGTAAACACACATGAAGAAAATTTCAAAATGAGAAAGGTGCACCAATATGCTGTCATTAACCCATTACTGCCCATAATCTACATTTTGTCACGAAAAAGTACCCAGAACGGGCCGGAACGCTACCGTAACATATCAAACAGCAGTGAAACTCACCTGAAACTGATGCAAACCAACATGAAGAACATTTTGAAATGAGAATGGTGGACCAATATGCTATCATTAAGCGATTACTGCTTGCTCAAAATCTACATTTTATCCTGAAAAAGTACCCGGAAAGAGCCAAAATGGTAACCTAATATATAAAACGGCAGTGAAACTAACCTGAAAATGATGCAAACACACATCAAGAACATTTTAAAATGAGAAAGGTGCACCAATATGCTGTCATTAACCCATTACCGGCCGAAATCTACATTTTATCATGAAAAAGTACCCGGAACGGGCCGGAACGCTTCCCTAATATATAAAACGCCAGCGCAACTCACCAGAAAATTATGCAAACACACATGAAGAATATTTTGAAATGACAAAGCTGCACCAATATGCTGTAATTAACCCATTACTGGCCAAAATCTACATTTTATCATGAAAAAGTACACTGGACGGGACGGAATCCTATCCTAATAAATAACACAACAGCGAAACTCTCCTGAAAATGATGCAAACACACATGAAGAACATTTTGAAATGAGAAAGGCGCACCAATATGCTATTATTAACCCATTACTGCCCAAAATCTACATTTTATCACGAAAAAGTACCGGGAACGGGCCGGAACGCTACCCTAATATATAAAACGGCAGCAAAATTAACCTGAAAATGATGCAAACACACATCAAGAACATTTTGAAATGAGAAAGGTGCACCAGTATGCTGTGATTAACCCATTACTGCCCAAAATCTACTTTTTAACATGAAAAAGTACCCGGAACGGGCCAGAACGCTACCCTAATATATAAAACGGCAGCAAAACTAACCTGAAAATGATGCAAACACACATGAACAACATTTTGAAATGAGAAAGGTGCACCAATATGCTGTCATTAACCCATTACTGCTCAAAATCTACATTTTATCCTGAATAAGTACCCGGAACGGGCCGGAAAGCTACCATAATATATAAAACGGCAGTGAAACTCCCCTGAAACTGATTCAAACACACATGAAGAACATTTTGAAATGAAAATGGTGAACCAATATAATGCCATTAACCCATTACTGCTCAAAATCTACATTTCATCCTGAAAAAGTACCCGGAAAGAACCAGAACGGTACCCTAATATATAAAACGGCAGTGAAACTCACCTGAAAAAGATGCAAACACACATGAAGAACATTTTGAAATGAGAAAGGTGCACCAATATGCTGTCATTAACCCATTACTGCACAAAATCTACATTTTATTACGAAAAAGTACACTGAACGGGATGGAACGCTACCCTAGTATATAAAACGGCAGCAACACTAACCTGAAAATGATGCAAACACACATGAAGAACATTTTGAAATGGGAAAGGTGCACCAATATGCTGTGATTAACCCATTACTGCCCAAAATCTACATTTTATCATGAAAAAGTACCAGGAACGGCCCGGAACACAACCCTAATAAATAAAACGGTAGAAAAACTAACCTGAAAATGATGCAAACACACATGAAGAACATTTTGAAATGAGAAAGGTGCACCAATATGCTGTCATTAACCCATTACTGCTCAAAATATACATTTGATCACGAAAAAGTACCAGAACGGGCCGGAACTCTACCATAATATGTAAAACGGCAGTGAAACTCACCTGAAAATGATGCAAATACACATGAAGAACATTTTGAAATGAGAAAGGTGCACCAATGTGCTGTCATTAACCCATTACTTCCCAAAATCTACATTGTATTATGAAAAAGTACCGTGAACGGGCTGGAACGCTACCCTAATATATGAAACGCCAGTGCAACTCGCCAGAAAATTAAGCAAACACACATGAAGAACATTCTAAAATGAGAAAGCTGTACCAATATGCTGTCATTAACCCATTATTGGCCAAAATCTACATTTTATCATGAAAAAGTACACTGAACGGGCCGGAATCCTACCCTAATAAATAACACAACAGCGAAACTCTCCTGAAAATGATGCAAACACAAATGAAGAACATTTTGAAATGAGAAAGGTGCACCAATATGCTGTCATTAACCCATTACTGGCCAAAATCTACATTTTATCATGAAAAAGTACCCGGACCGGCCCGGAATCCTACCCTAATAAATAACACAACAGGAAACTCTCCCGAAAATTATGCAAACACACATGAAGAACATTTTAAAATGAGGAAGGTGCACCAATATGCTGTCATTAACCCATTACTGGCCAAAATCTACATTTTATCATGAAAAGGTACACTGAACGGGCCGGAATCCTACCCTAATAAATAACACAACAGCAAAACTCTCCTGAAAATGATGCAAACACACATGAAGAACATTTTGAAATGAGAAAGGTGCACCAATATGCTGTCATTAACCCATTACTGCCCATAATCTACATTTTGTCACGAAAAGAAAAGTACATGGAACGTCCTGGAACTCTACCCTAATATATAAAATGGCAGCGAAACTCACCTGAAAATGATGCAAACACACATGAAGAATATTTTGAAATGAGAAATGTGCACTAATATGCTGTCATTAACCCATTACTGCTCAAAATCTACATTTCATCCTAAAAAAGTACCCGGAACGGGCCGGAACGCTACCCTAATACATATAAAACGGCAGCGAAACGCACCTGAAAATGATGTAAACACACATGAAGAAAATTTTGAAATGAGAAAGGTGCACCAATATGCTGTCATTAACCCATTACTGCCCATAATCTACATTTTGTCACGAAAAAGTACCCAGAACGGGCCGGAACGCTACCGTAACATATCAAACAGCAGTGAAACATACCTGAAACTGATGCAAACCAACATGAAGAACATTTTGAAATGAGAATGGTGGACCAATATGCTATCATTAAGCGATTACTGCTTGCTCAAAATCTACATTTTATCCTGAAAAAGTACCGGGAAAGAGCCAGAATGGTAACCTAATATATAAAACGGCAGTGAAACTAACCTGAAAATGATGCAAACACACATCAAGAACATTTTGAAATGAGAAAGGTGCACCAATATGCTGTCATTAACCCATTACCGGCCAAAATCTACATTTTATAACGAAAAAGTACCCGGAAAGGGCCGGAACGCTTCCCTAATATATAAAACGCCAGCGCAACTGACCAGAAAATTATGCAAACACACATGAAGAATATTTTGAAATGAAAAAGCTGCACCAATATGCTGTAATTAACCCATTACTGGCCAAAATCTACATTTTATCATGAAAAAGTACACTGGACGGGACGGAATCTTATCCCAATAAATAACACAACAGCGAAACTCTCCTGAAAATGATGCAAACACACATCAAGAACATTTTGAAATGAGAAAGGTGCACCAGTATGCTGTGATTAACCCATTACTGCCCAAAATCTACTTTTTAACATGAAAAAGTACCCGGAACGGGCCAGAACGCTACCCTAATATATAAAACGCCAGCGCAACTCACCAGAAAATGATGCAAGCACACATGAAGAACATTTTGAAATGAGAAAGGTGCACCAATATGCTGTCATTAACCCATTACTGCTCAAAATCTACATTTTATCCTGAATAAGTACCCGAAACGGGCCGGAAAGCTACCATAATATATAAAATGGCAGTGAAACTCCCCTGAAACTGATTCAAACACACATGAAGAACATTTTGAAATGAAAATGATGAACCAATATAATGCCATTAACCCATTACTGCTCAAAATCTACATTTCATCCTGAAAAAGTACCCGGAAAGAACCAGAACGGTACCCTAATATATAAAACGGCAGTGAAACTCACCTGAAAAAGATGCAAACACACATGAAGAACATTTTGCAATGAGAAAGGTGCACCAATATGCTGTCATTAACCCATTACTGCACAAAATCTACATTTTATTACGAAAAAGTACACTGAACGGGATGGAACGCTACCCTAGTATATAAAACGGCAGCGAAAATCACCACAAAATTATGCAAACACACATGAAGAACATTTTGAAATGAGAAAGCTGCACCAATATGTGGTAATTAACCCATTACTGCACAAAATCTACATTTTATCATGAAAAAGTACCCGGAACGCTACCGTAATATATAAAATGACAGCAAAACTCACCTGAAATTGATGCAAACACACATGAAGAACAGTTTGAAATGAGAAAGGTGCACCATTATGCTGTCATTAACCCATTACTGGCCAAAATCTACATTTTATCACGAAAAAGTACCCGGAACGAGCCGGAATGCTACCCTAATATATAAAACGGCAGCAAAACTAACCTGAAAATGATGCAAACACACATCAAGATCATTTTGAAATGAGAAAGCTGCACCAATATGCTGTCATTAACCCATTACCGGCCAAAATCTACATTTTATCACGAAAAAGTACACGGAACGGGCCGGAACGCTACCCTAATATATAAAACGCCAGCGCAACTCACCAGAAAATTATGCAAACACACATGAAGAACATTTTGAAATGAGAAAGCTGCACCAATATGCTGTAATTAACCCATTACTGGCTAAAATCTACATTTTATCATGAAAAAGTACACTGAACGGGACGGAATCCTACCCTAATAAATAACACAACAGCGAAACTCTCCTGAAAATGATGCAAACACACATGAAGAACATTTTGAAATGAGAAAGGTGCACCAATATGCTGTCATTAACCCATTACTGGCCAAAATCTACATTTTATCACGAAAAAGTACCGGTACGGGCCGGAACGCTACTCTAATATATATAACGGCAGCAAAACTAACCTGAAAATGATGCAAACACACATAAAGAACATTTTGAAAGGAGAAAGGTGCACCAATATGCTGTGATTAACCCATTACTGCCCAAAATCTATGGTTTTATCATGAAAAAGTACCCGGAACGGGCCGGAAGTGGCCGGAACATTTGGGCAGTAATGGGTTAACGACATCACATTGTGCAACCTTCCCATTTACAAAATCTTCTTCATGGGTGTTTGCATCATTGTCATTTGAGTTTTTCTGCCGTTTTATATACTAGGGTAGCGTTCTGGCCAGTTCAGTGTACTTTTTTGTGTGAAAATTGTTAATGGGTTAACGACATCACATTGTTCAACCTTCTCCATTTCCAAAATGTTCTTCATTTGTGTTTGCATCATTGTCAGGTTAGTTTTTCTGCCGTTTTATATATTAGGATAGTGTTCCGGCCCGTACCAGGTACTTTTTCGTTTGAAAATGTAGATTTTGGGCAATAATGGGTTAATGACAGCACATAGTTCTGCCTTCCCCATTTCCAAAATGTTCTTCATGTGTGTTTGCATAATTTTAAAGTGAGCTTTGCTGCATTTTTATATACTAGAGTATCGTTCCGGTCGGTTCCAGGTACTTTTTCGTAATACAATGTAGATTTTGGGCAGTAATGGGTTAATGGCAGCATATTGGTGCACCTTTCTCATTTCAATATGTTCTTCATGTTTGTTTGCATTATTTTCAGGTGAGTTTCACTGCCATTTTATATATTAGGTTAGAGTTCCGGCCCGTTCCGGCCCGTTCAGGGTACTTTTTGTTAATACAATGTAGATTTTGGGCAGTAATGGGTTAATGACACCATATTGGTGCACCTTTCTCATTTCAAGATGTTCTTCATGTGTGTTTGCTTAATTTTCTGGCGAGTTGCACTGGCGTTTCATATATTAGGGTAGCGTTCCGGCCCGTTCCAGCCCGTTCAGGGTACTTTTTCATAATACAATGTAGATTTTGGGCAGTAATGGGTTAATGACAGCATATTGGTGCACCTTTCTTATTTCAAAATTTTCTTCATGTGTGGTTACATCATTTTCAGGTGCGTTTCGCTGCAGTTTTATATATATTGGGGTAGCGTTCCGGCCCGTTCCGGGTACTTTTTCAGGATGAAATGTAGATTTTGAGCAATAATGGGTTAATGAAAGCATATTAGTGCATCTTTCTCATTATAAAATGTTATTAGTGCACCTTTCTCATTTCAAAATATTCTTCATGTGTGTTTGCATTATTTTCAGGGGAGTTTCTCTGTTGTGTTATTTATTAGGGTAGGATTCCGTCCCGTCCCGGGTACTTTTTCATGATAAAATGTACATTTTGGCCAGTAATGGGTTAATGACAGCATATTGGTTGCACCTTCCTCATTTCAAAATGTTCTTCATGTGTGTTTTCCTAATTTTCAGGTGATTTTCGCTGCCGTTTTATACACTAGGGGAGCGTTCCATCCCGTTCAGTGTACTTTTTCGTAATAAAGTGTAGATTTTGTGCAGTAATGGGTTAATGACAGCATATTGGTGCACCTTTCTCATTTCAAAATGTTCTTGATGTGTGTTTGCATCATTTTCAGGTTAGTTTTGCTGCCGTTTTATATATTAGGGTAGCGTTCCGGCCCGTTCCGGGTACTTTTTCGTGATAAAATGTAGATTTTGGCCAGTAATGGATTAATGACAGCATAATGGTGCACCTTTCTCATTTCAAAATGTTCTTCATGTGTGTTTGCATCATTTTCAGGTGAGTTTCGCTGTCATTTTATATATTACGGTAGCGTTCCGGCCCGTTCCGGCCCGTTCAGGGTACTTTTTGATAATACAATGTAGATTTTGGGCAGTAATGGGTTAATGGCAGCATATTGGTGCACCTTTCTCATTTCAAGATGTTCTTCATGTGTGTTTCCTTAATTTTCTGGCGAGTTGCACTGGCGTTGCATATATTAGGGTAGCGTTCTGGCCCGTTCCGGCCCGTTCAGGGTACTTTTTCATAATACAATGTAGATTTTGGGCAGTACTGGGTTAATGACAGCATATTGGTGCACCTTTCTCATTTCAAGATGTTCTTCATGTGTGTTTGCATCATTTTCAGGTGAGTTTCACTGCAGTTTTATATATTACGGTAGCGTTCCGGGTACTTTTTCATGATAAAATGCAGATTTTGTGCAGTAATGGGTTAATGGCGGCATATTGGTGCAGCTTTCTCATTTCAAAATGTTCTTCATGTGTGTTTGCATATTTTTCTGGTGAGTTGCGCTGGCGTTTTATATATTAGGGTAGCGTTCTGGCCCGTTCCGGGTACTTTTTCGTAATACAATGTAGATTTTGGGCAGTAATGGGTTAATGACAGCATATTGGTGCAGCTTTCTCATTTCAAAATGTTCTTCATGTGTGTTTGCATAATGTTCTGGTGAGTTGTGCTAGCCTTTTACACATTAGGGTAGAGTTCCGGCCCGTTCCGGTCCATTCTGTGTACTTTTTGATGATAAAATGTAGGTTTTGGGCAGTAATAGGTTAATGACAGCATATTGGTGCAGCTTTCTCATTTCAAAATGTTCTTCATGTGTGTTTGCATAATTTTCTGGTGAGTTGCTCTGGCATTTTATATATTAGGGTAGCGTTCTGGCCCGTTCCGGGTACTTTTTCGTAATACAATGTAGATTTTGGGCAGTCATGGGTTAATGACAGCATATTGGTGCACCTTTCTCATTTCAAGATGTTCTTCATGTGTGTTTGCATCATGTTCAGGTTAGGTTTGCTGCCGTTTTATATATTAGGGTAGCGTTCTGGCCCGTTCCGGGTACTTTTTCATGATAAAATGTAGGTTTTGGGCAGTAATGGGTTAATGACAGCCTATTTGTGCACCTTTCTCATTTCAAAATGTTCTTCATGTGTGTTTGCATCATTTTCAGGTGAGTTTCACTGCCGTTTTATATATTAGGCTACCATTCTGGCTCTTTCCGGGTACTTTTTCAGGATAAAATGTAGATTTTGAGCAAGCGGTAATCGCTTAATGATAGCATCTTGGTGTACCATTCTCATTTCAAAATGTTCTTCATGTTTGTTTGCATCAGTTTCAGGTGAGTTTCACTGCCGTTTGATATGTTACGGTAGCGTTCCGGCCCGTTCCGGGTACTTTTTCAGGATGAAATGTAGATTTTGAGCAATAATGGGTTAATGACAGCATATTAGTGCATCTTTCTCATTATAAAATGTTATTAGTGCACCTTTCTCATTTCAAAATATTCTTCATGTGTGTTTGCATCATTTTCAGGAGAGTTTCGCTGTTGTGTTATTTATTAGGGTAGGATTCCGGCCTGTTCCGGGTACTTTTTCATGATAAAATGTAGATTTTGGCCAGTAATGGGTTAATGACAGCATATTGGTTGCACCTTCCTCATTTCAAAATGTTCTTCATGTGTGTTTGCATCATTTTCAGGTGATTTTTGCTGCCGTTTTATATACTAGGGGAGCGTTCCATCCCGTTCAGTGTACTTTTTCGTAATAAAGTGTACATTTTGTGCAGTAATGGGTTAATGACAGCATATTGATGCACCTTTCTCATTTCAAAATGTTTTTCATGTGTGTTTGCATCATTTTCAGGTTAGTTTTGCTGCCGTTTTATATATTAGGGTAGCGTTCCGGGTACTTTTTCATGATAAAATGCAGATTTTGTGCAGTAATGAGTTAATGGCGGCATATTGGTGCAGCTTTCTCATTTCAAAATGTTCTTCATGTGTGTTTGCATATTTTTCTGGTGAGTTGCGCTGGTGTTTTATATATTAGGGTAGCGTTCTGGCCCGTTCGGGGTACTTTTTCATAATACAATGTAGATTTTGGGCAGTAATCGGTTATTGACAGCATATTGGTGCAGCTTTCTCATTTCAAAATGTTCTTCATGTGTGTTTGCATAATGTTCTGGTGAGTTGTGCTAGCGTTTTACACATTAGGGTAGAGTTCCGGCCCGTTCCGGCCCATTCTGTGTACTTTTTCATGATAAAATGTAGGTTTTGGGAAGTAATGGGTTAATGACAGGATATTGGTGCAGCTTTCTCATTTCAAAATGTTCTTCATGTGTGTTTGCATAATTTTCTGGTGAGTTGCTCTGGCGTTTTATATATTAGGGTAGCGTTCTGGCCCGTTCCGGGTACTTTTTCGTAATACAATGTAGATTTTGGGCAGTAATGGGTTAATGACAGCATATTGGTGCACCTTTCTCATTTCAAAATTTTCTTCATGTGTGGTTACATCATTTTCAGGTGCGTTTCGCTGCAGTTTTATATATATTGGGGTAGCGTTCCGGCCCGTTCCGGGTACTTTTTCAGGATGAAATGTAGATTTTGAGCAATAATGGGTTAATGACAGCATATTAGTGCATCTTTCTCATTATAAAATGTTATTAGTGCACCTTTCTCATTTCAAAATATTCTTCATGTGTGTTTGCATCATTTTCAGGGGAGTTTCGCTGTTGTGTTATTTATTAGGGTAGGATTCCGGCCCGTTCCGGGTACTTTGTCATGATAAAATGTAGATTTTGGCCAGTAATGGGTTAATGACAGCATATTGGTTGCACCTTCCTCATTTCAAAATATTCTTCATGTGTGTTTTCATAATTTTCAGGTGATTTTCGCTGCTGTTTTATACACTAGGGGAGCGTTCCATCCCGTTCAGTGTACTTTTTCGTAATAAAGTGTAGATTTTGTGCAGTAATGGGTTAATGACAGCATATTGGTGCACCTTTCTCATTTCAAAATGTTCTTCATGTGTGTTTGCATCATTTTCAGGTTAGTTTTGCTGCCGTTTTATATATTAGGGTAGCGTTCTGGGCCGTTCTGGGTACTTTTTCATGTTAAAAAGTAGATTTTGGGCAGTAATGGGTTAATCACAGCATACTGGTGCACCTTTCTCATTTCAAAATGTTCTTGATGTGTGTTTGCATCATTTTCAGGTTAGTTTTGCTGCCGTTTTATATATTAGGGTAGCGTTCCGGCCTGTTCCGGGTACTTTTTCATGATAAAATGCAGATTTTGTGCAGTAATGGGTTAATTACAGCATATTGGTGCACCTTTCTCATTTCAAAATTTTCTTGATGTGTGTTTGCATCATTTTCAGGTGAGTTTCGCTGTCATTTTATATATTACGGTAGCATTCCGGGTATTTTTTCATGATAAAATGCAGATTTTGTGCAGTAATGGGTTAATTACAGCATATTGGTGCAGCTTTCTCATTTCAAAATGTTCTTCATGTGTGTTTGCATCATTTTCAGGTTAGTTTTGCTGCCGTTTTATATATTAGGGTAGCGTTCTGGGCCGTTCCGGGTACTTTTTCATGTTAAAAAGTAGATTTTGGGCAGTAATGGGTTAATCACAGCATACTGGTGCACCTTTCTCATTTTAAAATGTTCTTGATGTGTGTTTGCATCATTTTCAGGTTATTTTTGCTGCCGTTTTATATATTAGGGTAGCGTTCCGGCCTGTTCTGGGTACTTTTTCGTGATAAAATGTAGATTTTGGCCAGTAATGGGTCAATGACAGCATATTGGTGCACCTTTCTCATTTCAAAATGTTCTTCATGTGTGTTTGCATCATCTTCAGGTGAGTTTCACTGCCATTTTATATATTATGGTAGCGTTCCGTGTATTTTTTCATGATAAAATGCAGATTTTGTGCAGTAACGGGTTAATTACAGCATATTGGTGCAGCTTTCTCATTTCAAAATGTTCTTCATGTGTGTTTGCATAATTTTCTGGTGAGTTGCGCTGGCGTTTTATATATTAGTGTGGCGTTCTGGTCCGTTCCGGGTACTTTTTCGTAATACAATGTAGATTTTGGGCAGTAATGGGTTAATGGCAGCATACTGGTGCACCTTTCTCATTTCAAAATGTTCTTGATGTGTGTTTGCATCATTTTCAGGTTAGTTTTGCTGCCATTTTATATATTAGGGTAGCATTCCGGCCCGTTCCGGGGACTTTTTCGTGATACAATGTAGATTTTGGCCAGTAATGGATTAATGACAGCATAATGATGCACCTTTCTCATTTCAAAATGTTCTTCATGTGTGTTTGCATAATTTTCAGGTGAGTTTCGCTGTCATTTTATATATTGCGGTAGCGTTCCGGGTATTTTTTCATGATAAAATGCAGATTTTGTGCAGTAATGGGTTAATTACAGCATATTGGTGCAGCTTTCTCATTTCAAAATGTTCTTCATGTGTGTTTGCTTAATTTTCTGGTGAGTTGCGCTGGCGTTTCATATATTAGGGTAGCGTTCCGGCCCGTTCCGGCCCTTTCAGGGTACTTTTTCATAATACAATGTAGATTTTGGGCAGTAATGGGTTAATGACAGCATATTGGTGCACCTTTCTCATTTCAAGATGTTCTTCATGTGTGTTTGCATCATTTTCAGGTGAGTTTCACTGCAGTTTTATATATTACGGTAGCGTTCCGGCTACTTTTTCATGATAAAATGCAGATTTTGTGCAGTAATGGGTTAATGGCGGCATATTGGTGCAGCTTTCTCATCTCAAAATGTTCTTCATGTGCGTTTGCATATTTTTCTGATGAGTTGCGCTGGCGTTTTATATATTAGGGTAGCGTTCTGGCCCGTTCCGGGTACTTTTTCGTAGTACAATGTAGATTTTGGGCAGTAATGGGTTAATGACAGCATATTGGTGCAGCTTTCTCATTTCAAAATGTTCTTCATGTGTGTTTGCATAATGTTCTGGTGAGTTGTGCTAGCGTTTTACAAATTAGGGTAGAGTTCCGGCCCGTTCCGGCCCATTCTGTGTACTTTTTCATGATAAAATGTAGGTTTTGGGCAGTAATGGATTAATGACAGCATATTGGTGCAGCTTTCTCATTTCAAAATGTTCTTCATGTGTGTTTGCATAATTTTCTGGTGAGTTGCTCTGGCGTTTTATATATTAGGGTAGCGTTCTGGCCCGTTCCGGGTACTTTTTCGTAATACAATGTAGAATTTGGGCAGTCATGGGTTAATGACAGCATATTGGTGCACCTTTCTCATTTCAAAATTTTCTTCATGTGTGGTTACATCATTTTCAGGTGCGTTTCGCTGCAGTTTTATATATATTGGGGTAGCGTTCCGGCCCGTTCCGGGTACTTTTTCAGGATGAAATGTAGATTTTGAGCAATAATGGGTTAATGACAGCATATTAGTGCATCTTTCTCATTATAAAATGTTATTAGTGCACCTTTCTCATTTCAAAATATTCTTCATGTGTGTTTGCATCATTTTCTGGGGAGTTTCTCTGTTGTGTTATTTATTAGGGTAGGATTCCGGCCCATTCCGGGTACTTTTTCATGATAAAATGTACATTTTGGCCAGTAATGGGTTAATGACAGCATATTGGTTGCACCTTCCTCATTTCAAAATGTTCTTCATGTGTGTTTTCATAATTTTCAGGTGATTTTCGCTGCCGTTTTATATATTAGGGTAGCGTTCAGGCCCTTTCCGGGTACTTTTTCGTGATAAAATGTAGATTTTGGCCAGTAATGGGTTAATGACAGCATATTGGTGCACCTTTCTCATTTCAAAATGTTCTTCATGTGTGTTTGCATAATGTTCTGGTGAGTTGTGCTAGCGTTTTACACATTAGGGTAGATTTCCGGCCCGTTCCGGCCCATCCTGTGTACTTTTTCATAATACAATGTAGATTTTGGCCACTAATGGGTTAATGACATCATATTGGTGCACCTTTCTCATTTCAAAATGTTCTTCATGTGTGTTTGCATCATTTTCAGGTGAGTTTCACTGCCGTTTTATATATTAGGGCACCGTTCTGGCCCGTTCCGGGTACTTTTTCAGGATAAAATGTAGATTTTGTGCAGTAATGGGTTAATGACAGCATATTGGTGCAGCTTTCTCATTTCAAAATGTTCTTCATGTGTGTTTGCATCTTTTTCAGGTGAGTTTCACTGCCGTTTTATATATTAGGGTACCGTTCTGGTTCTTTCCGGGTACCTTTTCAGGATAAAATGTAGATTTTGAGCAGTAATGGGTTAATGGCATTATATTGGTGCACCATTTTCATATCAAAATGTTCTTCATGTGTGTTTGAATCAGTTTCAGGGGAGTTTCACTGCCGTTTTACAAATTATGGTAGCTTTCCGGCCCGTTCCGGGTACTTATTCAGGATAAAATGTAGATTTTGAGCGGTAATGGGTTAATGAAAGCATATTGGTTCACCTTTCTCATTTCAAAATGTTCCTTATGTGTTTTATATATTAGGGTAGCGTTCTGGGCCGTTCCGCGTACTTTTTCATGTTAAAAAGTAGATTTTGGGCAGTAATGGGTTAATGACAGCATATTTGTGCACCTTTCTCATTTCAAAATGTTCTTCATGTGTGTTTCCATAATGTTCTGGTGAGTTTCGCTGCCATTGTATATATTACGGTAGCGTTCTGTGCACTTTTTCATGATAAAATGCAGATTTTGTGCAGTAATGGGTTAATTACAGCATATTGGTGCAGCTTTCTCATTTCAAAATGTTCTTCATGTGTGTTTGCATAATTTTCTGGTGAGTTGCGCTGGCGTTTTATATATTAGGGTAGCGTTCTGGCCCGTTCCGGGTACTTTTTCGTAATACAATGTAGATTTTGGGCAGTAATGGGTTAATGGCAGCATACTGGTGCACCTTTCTCATTTCAAAATGTTCTTGATGTGTGTTTTCATCATTTTCAGGTTAGTTTTGCTGCCGTTTTATATATTAGGGTAGCATTCCGGCCCGTTCCGGGTACTTTTTCGTCATAAAATGTAGATTTTGGCCAATAATGGGTTGATAACAGCATATTGGTGCACCTTTCTCATTTCAAAATGTTCTTCATGTGTGTTTGCATCATTTTCAGGTGAGTTTCGCTGCCATTTTATATATTACGGTAGCGTTCCGGGTACTTTTTCATGATAAGATGCAGATTTTGTGCAGTAATGGGTTAATGACAGCATATTGGTGCAGCTTTCTCATTTCAAAATGTTCTTCATGTGTGTTTGCATAATTTTCTGGTGAGTTGCGCTGGCGTTTTATATATTAGGGTAGCGTTCTGGCCCGATCCGGGTACTTTTTCGTAATACAATGTACATTTTGGGCAGTAATGGGTTAATGACTGCATATTGGTGCACCTTTCTCATTTCAAAATGTTCTTCATTTGTGTTTGCATCATTTTCAGGTGAGTTTCACTGCCTTTTCATATATTAGGGCACCGTTCTGGCCCGTTCAGGGTGCTTTTTCAGGATAAAATGTAGATTTTGTGCAGTAATGGGTTAATGACAGCATATTGGTGCAGCTTTCTCATTTCAAAATGTTCTTCATGTGTGTTTCCATAATGTTCTGGTGAGTTGCGCTGGCGTTTTACACATAATGGTAGAATTCCGGCCCGTTCCGGCCCGTTCCGGGTACTTTTACATGATAACAACGTTGATTTTGGGCAGTAATGGGTTAATCACAGCATATTGGTGCACCTTTCTCATTTCAAAATGTTCTTCATGACTGTTTGCATCATTTTCAGGTTAGTGTTGCTGCCATTTTATATATTAGGGTAGCGTTCCGGGTACTTTTTCGTGATAAAATGTAGATTTTGGCCAGTAATGGGTTGATAACAGCATATTGGTGCACCTTTCTCATTTCAAAATGTTCTTCATGTGTGTTTGCATCATTTTCAGGTGAGTTTCGATGCCATTTTATATATTACGGTAGCGTTCCGGGTACTTTTTCATGATAACATGCAGATTTTGTGCAGTAATGGGTTAATGACAGCATATTGGTGCAGCTTTCTCATTTCAAAATGTTCTTCATGTGTGTTTGCATAATTTTCTGGTGAGTTGCGCTGGCGTTTTATATATTAGGGTAGCCTTCTGGCCCGATCCGGGTACTTTTTCGTAATACAATGTACATTCTGGGCAGTAATGGGTTAATGACTGCATATTGGTGCACCTTTCTCATTTCAAAATGTTCTTCATTTGTGTTTGCATCATTTTCAGGTGAGTTTCACTGCCTTTTTATATATTAGGGCACCGTTCTGGCCCGTTCAGGGTGCTTTTTCAGGATAAAATGTAGATTTTGTGCAGTAATGGGTTAATGACAGCATATTGGTGCAGCTTTCTCATTTCAAAATGTTCTTCATGTGTGTTTCCATAATGTTCTGGTGAGTTGCGCTGGCGTTTTACACATAATGGTAGAATTCCGGCCCGTTCCGGCCCGTTCCGGGTACTTTTACATGATAACAACGTAGATTTTGGGCAGTAATGGGTTAATCACAGCATATTGGTGCACCTTTCTCATTTCAAAATGTTCTTCATGTGTGTTTGCATCATTTTCAGGTTAGTTTTGCTGCCATTTTATATATTAGGGTAGCGTTCCGGGTACTTTTTCGTGATAAAATGTAGATTTTGGCCAGTAATGGGTTGATAACAGCATATTGGTGCACCTTTCTCATTTCAAAATGTTCTTCATGTGTGTTTGCATCATTTTCAGGTGAGTTTCGCTGCCGTTTTATATATATTAGGGTAGCGTTCCAGCCCGTTCCGGGTACTTTTTCAGGATGAAATGTAGATTTTGAGCAATAATGGGTTAATGACAGCATATTAGTGGATCTTTCTCATTATAAATTGTTATTAGAGCACCTTTCTCATTTCAAAATATTCTTCATGTGTGTTTGCATCATTTTCAGGTGAGTTTCGCTGCCATTTTATAAATAAGGGTAGAGTTCCAGGACGTTCCATGTACTTTTCTTTTCGTGATAAAATGTAGATTTTGGGCAGTAATGGGTTAATGACAGCATATTGGTGTGCCTTTCTCATTTCAAAATGTTCTTCATGTGTGTTTGCATCATTTTCAGGAGAGTTTCGCTGTTGTGTTATTTATTAGGGTAGGATCCCGGCCCGTTCCGGGTACTTTTTCATGATAAAATGTAGATTTTGGCCAGTAATGGATTAATGACAGCATATTGGTTGACCCTTCCTCATTTCAAAATGTTCTTCATGTGTGTTTGCATGATTTTCAGGTGATTTTCGCTGCCGTTTTATATACAAGGGTAGCGTTCCATCCCGTTCAGTGTACTTTTTCGTAATAAAATATAGATTTTGTGCAGTAATGGGTTAATGACAGCATATTAGTGCACCATTCTCATTTCAAAATGTTCTTCATGTGTGTTTGCATCTTTTTCAGGTGAGTTTCACTGCCGTTTTATATATTAGGGTACCGTTCTGGTTCTTTCCGGGTACCTTTTCAGGATAAAATGTAGATTTTGAGCAGTAATGGGTTAATGGCATTATATTGGTGCACCATTTTCATTTCAAAATGTTCTTCATGTGTGTTTGAATCAGTTTCAGGGGAGTTTCACTGCCGTTTTACATATTATGGTAGCGTTCCGGCCCGTTCCGGGTACTTATTCAGGATAAAATGTAGATTTTGAGCGGTAATGGGTTAATGAAAGCATATTGGTTCACCTTTCTCATTTCAAAATGTTCCTTATGTGTGTTTGCATCATTTTCAGGTTAGTTTTGCTGCCGTTTTATATATTAGGGTAGCGTTCTGGGCCGTTCCGCGTACTTTTTCATGTTAAAAAGTAGATTTTGGGCAGTAATGGGTTAATGACAGCATATTTGTGCACCTTTCTCATTTCAAAATGTTCTTCATGTGTGTTTGCATTATTTTCAGGTGAGTTTCGCTGCCATTGTATATATTACGGTAGCGTTCTGTGTACTTTTTCATGATAAAATGCAGATTTTGTGCAGTAATGGGTTAATTACAGCATATTGGTGCAGCTTTCTCATTTCAAAATGTTCTTCATGTGTGTTTGCATTATTTTCTGGTGAGTTGCGCTGGCGTTTTATATATTAGGGTAGCGTTCTGGCCCGTTCCGGGTACTTTTTCGTAATACAATGTAGATTTTGGGCAGTAATGGGTTAATGGCAGCATACTGGTGCACCTTTCTCATTTCAAAATGTTCTTGATGTGTGTTTTCATCATTTTCAGGTTAGTTTTGCTGCCGTTTTATATATTAGGGTAGCATTCCGGCCCGTTCCGGGTACTTTTTCGTGATAAAATGTAGATTTTGGCCAGTAATGGGTTGATAACAGCATATTGGTGCACCTTTCTCATTTCAAAATGTTCTTCATGTGTGTTTGCATCATTTTCAGGTGAGTTTCGCTGCCATTTTATATATTACGGTAGCGTTCTGGGTACTTTTTCATGATAAGATGCAGATTTTGTGCAGTAATGGGTTAATGACAGCATATTGGTGCAGCTTTCTCATTTCAAAATGTTCTTCATGTGTGTTTGCATAATTTTCTGGTGAGTTGCGCTGGCGTTTTATATATTAGGGTCGCGTTCTGGCCCGATCCGGGTACTTTTTCGTAATACAATGTACATTTTGGGCAGTAATGGGTTAATGACTACATATTGGTGCACCTTTCTCATTTCAAAATGTTCTTCATGTGTGTTTCCATAATGTTCTGGTGAGTTGCGCTGGCGTTTTACACATAATGGTAGAATTCCGGCCCGTTCCGGCCCGTTCCGGGTACTTTTACATGATAACAACGTAGATTTTGGGCAGTAATGGGTTAATCACAGCATATTGGTGCACCTTTCTCATTTCAAAATGTTCTTCATGTGTGTTTGCATCATTTTCAGGTTAGTTTTGCTGCCATTTTATATATTAGGGTAGCGTTCCGGGTACTTTTTCGTGATAAAATGTAGATTTTGGCCAGTAATGGGTTGATAACAGCATATTGGTGCACCTTTCTCATTTCAAAATGTTCTTCATGTGTGTTTGCATCATTTTCAGGTGAGTTTCGCTGCCATTTTATATATTACGGTAGCGTTCCGGGTACTTTTTCATGATAACATGCATATTTTGGCCAGTAATGGGTTAATGACAGCATATTGGTGCAGCTTTCTCATTTCAAAATGTTCTTCATGTGTGTTTGCATAATTTTCTGGTGAGTTGCGCTGGCGTTTTATATATTAGGGTAGCGTTCTGGCCCGATCCGGGTACTTTTTCGTAATACAATGTACATTTTGGGCAGTAATGGGTTAATGACTGCATATTTGTGCACCTTTCTCATTTCAAAATTTTCTTCATGTGTGGTTACATCATTTTCAGGTGCGTTTCGCTGCCGTTTTATATATATTAGGGTAGCGTTCCGGGTACTTTTTCATGATAACATGCAGATTTTGTGCAGTAATGGGTTAATGACAGCATATTGGTGCAGCTTTCTCATTTCAAAATGTTCTTCATTTGTGTTTGCATAATTTTCTGGTGAGTTGCTCTGGGGTTTTATATATTAGGGTAGCGTTCTGACCCGATCCGGGTACTTTTTCGTAATACAATGTACATTTTGGGCAGTAATTGGTTAATGAAAGCATATTGGTGCACCTTTCTCATTTCAAGATGTTCTTCATGTGTGTTTGCATCATTTTCAGGTTAGTGTTGCTGCCGTTTTATATATTAGGGTAGCGTTCTGGCCCGTTCCGGGTACTTTTTCATGATAAAATATAGGTTTTGGGCAGTAATGGGTTAATGACAGCATATTTGTGCACCTTTCTCATTTCAAAATGTTCTTCATGTGTGTTTGCATCATTTTCAGGTGATTTTCGCTGCCATTTTATATATTACGGTAGCGTTCCGGGTACTTTTTCATGATAAAATGCAGATTTTGTGCAGTAATGGGTTAATGGCAGCATATTGGTGCAGTTTTCTCATTTCAAAACGTTCTTCATGTGTGTTTGCATAATTTTCTGGTGAGTTGCGCTGGCGTTTTATATATTAGGGTAGCGTTCTGGCCCGATCCGGGTACTTTTTCGTAATACAATGTACATTTTGGGCAGTAATGGGTTAATGACTGCATATTGGTGCACCTTTCTCATTTCAAAATGTTCTTCATTTGTGTTTGCATCATTTTCAGGTGAGTTTCACTGCCTTTTCATATATTAGGGCACCGTTCTGGCCCGTTCAGGGTGCTTTTTCAGGATAAAATGTAGATTTTGTGCAGTAATGGGTTAATGACAGCATATTGGTGCAGCTTTCTCATTTCAAAATGTTCTTCATGTGTGTTTCCATAATGTTCTGGTGAGTTGCGCTGGCGTTTTACACATAATGATAGAATTCCGGCCCGTTCCGGCCCGTTCCGGGTACTTTTACATGATAACAACGTTGATTTTGGGCAGTAATGGGTTAATCACAGCATATTGGTGCACCTTTCTCATTTCAAAATGTTCTTCATGACTGTTTGCATCATTTTCAGGTTAGTGTTGCTGCCATTTTATATATTAGGGTAGCGTTCCGGGTACTTTTTCGTGATAAAATGTAGATTTTGGCCAGTAATGGGTTGATAACAGCATATTGGTGCACCTTTCTCATTTCAAAATGTTCTTCATGTGTGTTTGCATCATTTTCAGGTGAGTTTCGCTGTTGTGTTATTTATTAGGGTAGGATTCCGGCCTGTTCCGGGTACTTTTTCATGATAAAATGTAGATTTTGGCCAGTAATGGGTTAATGACAGCATATTGGTTGCACCTTCCTCATTTCAAAATGTTCTTCATGTGTGTTTGCATCATTTTCAGGTGATTTTTGCTGCCGTTTTATATACTAGGGGAGCGTTCCATCCCGTTCAGTGTACTTTTTCGTAATAAAGTGTACATTTTGTGCAGTAATGGGTTAATGACAGCATATTGATGCACCTTTCTCATTTCAAAATGTTTTTCATGTGTGTTTGCATCATTTTCAGGTTAGTTTTGCTGCCGTTTTATATATTAGGGTAGCGTTCCGGGTACTTTTTCATGATAAAATGCAGATTTTGTGCAGTAATGAGTTAATGGCGGCATATTGGTGCAGCTTTCTCATTTCAAAATGTTCTTCATGTGTGTTTGCATATTTTTCTGGTGAGTTGCGCTGGCGTTTTATATATTAGGGTAGCGTTCTGGCCCGTTCGGGGTACTTTTTCATAATACAATGTAGATTTTGGGCAGTAATCGGTTATTGACAGCATATTGGTGCAGCTTTCTCATTTCAAAATGTTCTTCATGTGTGTTTGCATAATGTTCTGGTGAGTTGTGCTAGCGTTTTACACATTAGGGTAGAGTTCCGGCCCGTTCCGGCCCATTCTGTGTACTTTTTCATGATAAAATGTAGGTTTTGGGCAGTAATGGGTTAATGACAGGATATTGGTGCAGCTTTCTCATTTCAAAATGTTCTTCATGTGTGTTTGCATAATTTTCTGGTGAGTTGCTCTGGCGTTTTATATATTAGGGTAGCGTTCTGGCCCGTTCCGGGTACTTTTTCGTAATACAATGTAGATTTTGGGCAGTAATGGGTTAATGACAGCATATTGGTGCACCTTTCTCATTTCAAAATTTTCTTCATGTGTGGTTACATCATTTTCAGGTGCGTTTCGCTGCAGTTTTATATATATTGGGGTAGCGTTCCGGCCCGTTCCGGGTACTTTTTCAGGATGAAATGTAGATTTTGAGCAATAATGGGTTAATGACAGCATATTAGTGCATCTTTCTCATTATAAAATGTTATTAGTGCACCTTTCTCATTTCAAAATATTCTTCATGTGTGTTTGCATCATTTTCAGGGGAGTTTCGCTGTTGTGTTATTTATTAGGGTAGGATTCCGGCCCGTTCCGGGTACTTTGTCATGATAAAATGTAGATTTTGGCCAGTAATGGGTTAATGACAGCATATTGGTTGCACCTTCCTCATTTCAAAATATTCTTCATGTGTGTTTTCATAATTTTCAGGTGATTTTCGCTGCTGTTTTATACACTAGGGGAGCGTTCCATCCCGTTCAGTGTACTTTTTCGTAATAAAGTGTAGATTTTGTGCAGTAATGGGTTAATGACAGCATATTGGTGCACCTTTCTCATTTCAAAATGTTCTTCATGTGTGTTTGCATCATTTTCAGGTTAGTTTTGCTGCCGTTTTATATATTAGGGTAGCGTTCTGGGCCGTTCTGGGTACTTTTTCATGTTAAAAAGTAGATTTTGGGCAGTAATGGGTTAATCACAGCATACTGGTGCACCTTTCTCATTTCAAAATGTTCTTGATGTGTGTTTGCATCATTTTCAGGTTAGTTTTGCTGCCGTTTTATATATTAGGGTAGCGTTCCGGCCTGTTCCGGGTACTTTTTCATGATAAAATGCAGATTTTGTGCAGTAATGGGTTAATTACAGCATATTGGTGCACCTTTCTCATTTCAAAATGTTCTTGATGTGTGTTTGCATCATTTTCAGGTGAGTTTCGCTGTCATTTTATATATTACGGTAGCATTCCGGGTATTTTTTCATGATAAAATGCAGATTTTGTGCAGTAATGGGTTAATTACAGCATATTGGTGCAGCTTTCTCATTTCAAAATGTTCTTCATGTGTGTTTGCATCATTTTCAGGTTAGTTTTGCTGCCGTTTTATATATTAGGGTAGCGTTCTGGGCCGTTCCGGGTACTTTTTCATGTTAAAAAGTAGATTTTGGGCAGTAATGGGTTAATCACAGCATACTGGTGCACCTTTCTCATTTTAAAATGTTCTTGATGTGTGTTTGCATCATTTTCAGGTTATTTTTGCTGCCGTTTTATATATTAGGGTAGCGTTCCGGCCTGTTCTGGGTACTTTTTCGTGATAAAATGTAGATTTTGGCCAGTAATGGGTCAATGACAGCATATTGGTGCACCTTTCTCATTTCAAAATGTTCTTCATGTGTGTTTGCATCATCTTCAGGTGAGTTTCACTGCCATTTTATATATTATGGTAGCGTTCCGTGTATTTTTTCATGATAAAATGCAGATTTTGTGCAGTAACGGGTTAATTACAGCATATTGGTGCAGCTTTCTCATTTCAAAATGTTCTTCATGTGTGTTTGCATAATTTTCTGGTGAGTTGCGCTGGCGTTTTATATATTAGTGTGGCGTTCTGGTCCGTTCCGGGTACTTTTTCGTAATACAATGTAGATTTTGGGCAGTAATGGGTTAATGGCAGCATACTGGTGCACCTTTCTCATTTCAAAATGTTCTTGATGTGTGTTTGCATCATTTTCAGGTTAGTTTTGCTGCCATTTTATATATTAGGGTAGCATTCCGGCCCGTTCCGGGGACTTTTTCGTGATAAAATGTAGATTTTGGCCAGTAATGGATTAATGACAGCATAATGATGCACCTTTCTCATTTCAAAATGTTCTTCATGTGTGTTTGCATAATTTTCAGGTGAGTTTCGCTGTCATTTTATATATTGCGGTAGCGTTCCGGGTATTTTTTCATGATAAAATGCAGATTTTGTGCAGTAATGGGTTAATTACAGCATATTGGTGCAGCTTTCTCATTTCAAAATGTTCTTCATGTGTGTTTGCTTAATTTTCTGGTGAGTTGCGCTGGCGTTTCATATATTAGGGTAGCGTTCCGGCCCGTTCCGGCCCTTTCAGGGTACTTTTTCATAATACAATGTAGATTTTGGGCAGTAATGGGTTAATGACAGCATATTGGTGCACCTTTCTCATTTCAAGATGTTCTTCATGTGTGTTTGCATCATTTTCAGGTGAGTTTCACTGCAGTTTTATATATTACGGTAGCGTTCCGGCTACTTTTTCATGATAAAATGCAGATTTTGTGCAGTAATGGGTTAATGGCGGCATATTGGTGCAGCTTTCTCATCTCAAAATGTTCTTCATGTGCGTTTGCATATTTTTCTGATGAGTTGCGCTGGCGTTTTATATATTAGGGTAGCGTTCTGGCCCGTTCCGGGTACTTTTTCGTAGTACAATGTAGATTTTGGGCAGTAATGGGTTAATGACAGCATATTGGTGCAGCTTTCTCATTTCAAAATGTTCTTCATGTGTGTTTGCATAATGTTCTGGTGAGTTGTGCTAGCGTTTTACAAATTAGGGTAGAGTTCCGGCCCGTTCCGGCCCATTCTGTGTACTTTTTCATGATAAAATGTAGGTTTTGGGCAGTAATGGATTAATGACAGCATATTGGTGCAGCTTTCTCATTTCAAAATGTTCTTCATGTGTGTTTGCATAATTTTCTGGTGAGTTGCTCTGGCGTTTTATATATTAGGGTAGCGTTCTGGCCCGTTCCGGGTACTTTTTCGTAATACAATGTAGAATTTGGGCAGTCATGGGTTAATGACAGCATATTGGTGCACCTTTCTCATTTCAAAATTTTCTTCATGTGTGGTTACATCATTTTCAGGTGCGTTTCGCTGCAGTTTTATATATATTGGGGTAGCGTTCCGGCCCGTTCCGGGTACTTTTTCAGGATGAAATGTAGATTTTGAGCAATAATGGGTTAATGACAGCATATTAGTGCATCTTTCTCATTATAAAATGTTATTAGTGCACCTTTCTCATTTCAAAATATTCTTCATGTGTGTTTGCATCATTTTCTGGGGAGTTTCTCTGTTGTGTTATTTATTAGGGTAGGATTCCGGCCCATTCCGGGTACTTTTTCATGATAAAATGTACATTTTGGCCAGTAATGGGTTAATGACAGCATATTGGTTGCACCTTCCTCATTTCAAAATGTTCTTCATGTGTGTTTTCATAATTTTCAGGTGATTTTCGCTGCCGTTTTATATATTAGGGTAGCGTTCAGGCCCTTTCCGGGTACTTTTTCGTGATAAAATGTAGATTTTGGCCAGTAATGGGTTAATGACAGCATATTGGTGCACCTTTCTCATTTCAAAATGTTCTTCATGTGTGTTTGCATAATGTTCTGGTGAGTTGTGCTAGCGTTTTACACATTAGGGTAGATTTCCGGCCCGTTCCGGCCCATCCTGTGTACTTTTTCATAATACAATGTAGATTTTGGCCACTAATGGGTTAATGACATCATATTGGTGCACCTTTCTCATTTCAAAATGTTCTTCATGTGTGTTTGCATCATTTTCAGGTGAGTTTCACTGCCGTTTTATATATTAGGGCACCGTTCTGGCCCGTTCCGGGTACTTTTTCAGGATAAAATGTAGATTTTGTGCAGTAATGGGTTAATGACAGCATATTGGTGCAGCTTTCTCATTTCAAAATGTTCTTCATGTGTGTTTGCATCTTTTTCAGGTGAGTTTCACTGCCGTTTTATATATTAGGGTACCGTTCTGGTTCTTTCCGGGTACCTTTTCAGGATAAAATGTAGATTTTGAGCAGTAATGGGTTAATGGCATTATATTGGTGCACCATTTTCATATCAAAATGTTCTTCATGTGTGTTTGAATCAGTTTCAGGGGAGTTTCACTGCCGTTTTACAAATTATGGTAGCTTTCCGGCCCGTTCCGGGTACTTATTCAGGATAAAATGTAGATTTTGAGCGGTAATGGGTTAATGAAAGCATATTGGTTCACCTTTCTCATTTCAAAATGTTCCTTATGTGTTTTATATATTAGGGTAGCGTTCTGGGCCGTTCCGCGTACTTTTTCATGTTAAAAAGTAGATTTTGGGCAGTAATGGGTTAATGACAGCATATTTGTGCACCTTTCTCATTTCAAAATGTTCTTCATGTGTGTTTCCATAATGTTCTGGTGAGTTTCGCTGCCATTGTATATATTACGGTAGCGTTCTGTGTACTTTTTCATGATAAAATGCAGATTTTGTGCAGTAATGGGTTAATTACAGCATATTGGTGCAGCTTTCTCATTTCAAAATGTTCTTCATGTGTGTTTGCATAATTTTCTGGTGAGTTGCGCTGGCGTTTTATATATTAGGGTAGCGTTCTGGCCCGTTCCGGGTACTTTTTCGTAATACAATGTAGATTTTGGGCAGTAATGGGTTAATGGCAGCATACTGGTGCACCTTTCTCATTTCAAAATGTTCTTGATGTGTGTTTTCATCATTTTCAGGTTAGTTTTGCTGCCGTTTTATATATTAGGGTAGCATTCCGGCCCGTTCCGGGTACTTTTTCGTCATAAAATGTAGATTTTGGCCAATAATGGGTTGATAACAGCATATTGGTGCACCTTTCTCATTTCAAAATGTTCTTCATGTGTGTTTGCATCATTTTCAGGTGAGTTTCGCTGCCATTTTATATATTACGGTAGCGTTCCGGGTACTTTTTCATGATAAGATGCAGATTTTGTGCAGTAATGGGTTAATGACAGCATATTGGTGCAGCTTTCTCATTTCAAAATGTTCTTCATGTGTGTTTGCATAATTTTCTGGTGAGTTGCGCTGGCGTTTTATATATTAGGGTAGCGTTCTGGCCCGATCCGGGTACTTTTTCGTAATACAATGTACATTTTGGGCAGTAATGGGTTAATGACTGCATATTGGTGCACCTTTCTCATTTCAAAATGTTCTTCATTTGTGTTTGCATCATTTTCAGGTGAGTTTCACTGCCTTTTCATATATTAGGGCACCGTTCTGGCCCGTTCAGGGTGCTTTTTCAGGATAAAATGTAGATTTTGTGCAGTAATGGGTTAATGACAGCATATTGGTGCAGCTTTCTCATTTCAAAATGTTCTTCATGTGTGTTTCCATAATGTTCTGGTGAGTTGCGCTGGCGTTTTACACATAATGGTAGAATTCCGGCCCGTTCCGGCCCGTTCCGGGTACTTTTACATGATAACAACGTTGATTTTGGGCAGTAATGGGTTAATCACAGCATATTGGTGCACCTTTCTCATTTCAAAATGTTCTTCATGACTGTTTGCATCATTTTCAGGTTAGTGTTGCTGCCATTTTATATATTAGGGTAGCGTTCCGGGTACTTTTTCGTGATAAAATGTAGATTTTGGCCAGTAATGGGTTGATAACAGCATATTGGTGCACCTTTCTCATTTCAAAATGTTCTTCATGTGTGTTTGCATCATTTTCAGGTGAGTTTCGATGCCATTTTATATATTACGGTAGCGTTCCGGGTACTTTTTCATGATAACATGCAGATTTTGTGCAGTAATGGGTTAATGACAGCATATTGGTGCAGCTTTCTCATTTCAAAATGTTCTTCATGTGTGTTTGCATAATTTTCTGGTGAGTTGCGCTGGCGTTTTATATATTAGGGTAGCCTTCTGGCCCGATCCGGGTACTTTTTCGTAATACAATGTACATTCTGGGCAGTAATGGGTTAATGACTGCATATTGGTGCACCTTTCTCATTTCAAAATGTTCTTCATTTGTGTTTGCATCATTTTCAGGTGAGTTTCACTGCCTTTTTATATATTAGGGCACCGTTCTGGCCCGTTCAGGGTGCTTTTTCAGGATAAAATGTAGATTTTGTGCAGTAATGGGTTAATGACAGCATATTGGTGCAGCTTTCTCATTTCAAAATGTTCTTCATGTGTGTTTCCATAATGTTCTGGTGAGTTGCGCTGGCGTTTTACACATAATGGTAGAATTCCGGCCCGTTCCGGCCCGTTCCGGGTACTTTTACATGATAACAACGTAGATTTTGGGCAGTAATGGGTTAATCACAGCATATTGGTGCACCTTTCTCATTTCAAAATGTTCTTCATGTGTGTTTGCATCATTTTCAGGTTAGTTTTGCTGCCATTTTATATATTAGGGTAGCGTTCCGGGTACTTTTTCGTGATAAAATGTAGATTTTGGCCAGTAATGGGTTGATAACAGCATATTGGTGCACCTTTCTCATTTCAAAATGTTCTTCATGTGTGTTTGCATCATTTTCAGGTGAGTTTCGCTGCCGTTTTATATATATTAGGGTAGCGTTCCAGCCCGTTCCGGGTACTTTTTCAGGATGAAATGTAGATTTTGAGCAATAATGGGTTAATGACAGCATATTAGTGGATCTTTCTCATTATAAATTGTTATTAGAGCACCTTTCTCATTTCAAAATATTCTTCATGTGTGTTTGCATCATTTTCAGGTGAGTTTCGCTGCCATTTTATAAATAAGGGTAGAGTTCCAGGACGTTCCATGTACTTTTCTTTTCGTGATAAAATGTAGATTTTGGGCAGTAATGGGTTAATGACAGCATATTGGTGTGCCTTTCTCATTTCAAAATGTTCTTCATGTGTGTTTGCATCATTTTCAGGAGAGTTTCGCTGTTGTGTTATTTATTAGGGTAGGATCCCGGCCCGTTCCGGGTACTTTTTCATGATAAAATGTAGATTTTGGCCAGTAATGGATTAATGACAGCATATTGGTTGACCCTTCCTCATTTCAAAATGTTCTTCATGTGTGTTTGCATGATTTTCAGGTGATTTTCGCTGCCGTTTTATATACAAGGGTAGCGTTCCATCCCGTTCAGTGTACTTTTTCGTAATAAAATATAGATTTTGTGCAGTAATGGGTTAATGACAGCATATTAGTGCACCATTCTCATTTCAAAATGTTCTTCATGTGTGTTTGCATCTTTTTCAGGTGAGTTTCACTGCCGTTTTATATATTAGGGTACCGTTCTGGTTCTTTCCGGGTACCTTTTCAGGATAAAATGTAGATTTTGAGCAGTAATGGGTTAATGGCATTATATTGGTGCACCATTTTCATTTCAAAATGTTCTTCATGTGTGTTTGAATCAGTTTCAGGGGAGTTTCACTGCCGTTTTACATATTATGGTAGCGTTCCGGCCCGTTCCGGGTACTTATTCAGGATAAAATGTAGATTTTGAGCGGTAATGGGTTAATGAAAGCATATTGGTTCACCTTTCTCATTTCAAAATGTTCCTTATGTGTGTTTGCATCATTTTCAGGTTAGTTTTGCTGCCGTTTTATATATTAGGGTAGCGTTCTGGGCCGTTCCGCGTACTTTTTCATGTTAAAAAGTAGATTTTGGGCAGTAATGGGTTAATGACAGCATATTTGTGCACCTTTCTCATTTCAAAATGTTCTTCATGTGTGTTTGCATTATTTTCAGGTGAGTTTCGCTGCCATTGTATATATTACGGTAGCGTTCTGTGTACTTTTTCATGATAAAATGCAGATTTTGTGCAGTAATGGGTTAATTACAGCATATTGGTGCAGCTTTCTCATTTCAAAATGTTCTTCATGTGTGTTTGCATTATTTTCTGGTGAGTTGCGCTGGCGTTTTATATATTAGGGTAGCGTTCTGGCCCGTTCCGGGTACTTTTTCGTAATACAATGTAGATTTTGGGCAGTAATGGGTTAATGGCAGCATACTGGTGCACCTTTCTCATTTCAAAATGTTCTTGATGTGTGTTTTCATCATTTTCAGGTTAGTTTTGCTGCCGTTTTATATATTAGGGTAGCATTCCGGCCCGTTCCGGGTACTTTTTCGTGATAAAATGTAGATTTTGGCCAGTAATGGGTTGATAACAGCATATTGGTGCACCTTTCTCATTTCAAAATGTTCTTCATGTGTGTTTGCATCATTTTCAGGTGAGTTTCGCTGCCATTTTATATATTACGGTAGCGTTCTGGGTACTTTTTCATGATAAGATGCAGATTTTGTGCAGTAATGGGTTAATGACAGCATATTGGTGCAGCTTTCTCATTTCAAAATGTTCTTCATGTGTGTTTGCATAATTTTCTGGTGAGTTGCGCTGGCGTTTTATATATTAGGGTCGCGTTCTGGCCCGATCCGGGTACTTTTTCGTAATACAATGTACATTTTGGGCAGTAATGGGTTAATGACTACATATTGGTGCACCTTTCTCATTTCAAAATGTTCTTCATGTGTGTTTCCATAATGTTCTGGTGAGTTGCGCTGGCGTTTTACACATAATGGTAGAATTCCGGCCCGTTCCGGCCCGTTCCGGGTACTTTTACATGATAACAACGTAGATTTTGGGCAGTAATGGGTTAATCACAGCATATTGGTGCACCTTTCTCATTTCAAAATGTTCTTCATGTGTGTTTGCATCATTTTCAGGTTAGTTTTGCTGCCATTTTATATATTAGGGTAGCGTTCCGGGTACTTTTTCGTGATAAAATGTAGATTTTGGCCAGTAATGGGTTGATAACAGCATATTGGTGCACCTTTCTCATTTCAAAATGTTCTTCATGTGTGTTTGCATCATTTTCAGGTGAGTTTCGCTGCCATTTTATATATTACGGTAGCGTTCCGGGTACTTTTTCATGATAACATGCATATTTTGGCCAGTAATGGGTTAATGACAGCATATTGGTGCAGCTTTCTCATTTCAAAATGTTCTTCATGTGTGTTTGCATAATTTTCTGGTGAGTTGCGCTGGCGTTTTATATATTAGGGTAGCGTTCTGGCCCGATCCGGGTACTTTTTCGTAATACAATGTACATTTTGGGCAGTAATGGGTTAATGACTGCATATTTGTGCACCTTTCTCATTTCAAAATTTTCTTCATGTGTGGTTACATCATTTTCAGGTGCGTTTCGCTGCCGTTTTATATATATTAGGGTAGCGTTCCGGGTACTTTTTCATGATAACATGCAGATTTTGTGCAGTAATGGGTTAATGACAGCATATTGGTGCAGCTTTCTCATTTCAAAATGTTCTTCATTTGTGTTTGCATAATTTTCTGGTGAGTTGCTCTGGGGTTTTATATATTAGGGTAGCGTTCTGACCCGATCCGGGTACTTTTTCGTAATACAATGTACATTTTGGGCAGTAATTGGTTAATGAAAGCATATTGGTGCACCTTTCTCATTTCAAGATGTTCTTCATGTGTGTTTGCATCATTTTCAGGTTAGTGTTGCTGCCGTTTTATATATTAGGGTAGCGTTCTGGCCCGTTCCGGGTACTTTTTCATGATAAAATATAGGTTTTGGGCAGTAATGGGTTAATGACAGCATATTTGTGCACCTTTCTCATTTCAAAATGTTCTTCATGTGTGTTTGCATCATTTTCAGGTGATTTTCGCTGCCATTTTATATATTACGGTAGCGTTCCGGGTACTTTTTCATGATAAAATGCAGATTTTGTGCAGTAATGGGTTAATGGCAGCATATTGGTGCAGTTTTCTCATTTCAAAACGTTCTTCATGTGTGTTTGCATAATTTTCTGGTGAGTTGCGCTGGCGTTTTATATATTAGGGTAGCGTTCTGGCCCGATCCGGGTACTTTTTCGTAATACAATGTACATTTTGGGCAGTAATGGGTTAATGACTGCATATTGGTGCACCTTTCTCATTTCAAAATGTTCTTCATTTGTGTTTGCATCATTTTCAGGTGAGTTTCACTGCCTTTTCATATATTAGGGCACCGTTCTGGCCCGTTCAGGGTGCTTTTTCAGGATAAAATGTAGATTTTGTGCAGTAATGGGTTAATGACAGCATATTGGTGCAGCTTTCTCATTTCAAAATGTTCTTCATGTGTGTTTCCATAATGTTCTGGTGAGTTGCGCTGGCGTTTTACACATAATGATAGAATTCCGGCCCGTTCCGGCCCGTTCCGGGTACTTTTACATGATAACAACGTTGATTTTGGGCAGTAATGGGTTAATCACAGCATATTGGTGCACCTTTCTCATTTCAAAATGTTCTTCATGACTGTTTGCATCATTTTCAGGTTAGTGTTGCTGCCATTTTATATATTAGGGTAGCGTTCCGGGTACTTTTTCGTGATAAAATGTAGATTTTGGCCAGTAATGGGTTGATAACAGCATATTGGTGCACCTTTCTCATTTCAAAATGTTCTTCATGTGTGTTTGCATCATTTTCAGGTGAGTTTCGCTGTTGTGTTATTTATTAGGGTAGGATTCCGGCCTGTTCCGGGTACTTTTTCATGATAAAATGTAGATTTTGGCCAGTAATGGGTTAATGACAGCATATTGGTTGCACCTTCCTCATTTCAAAATGTTCTTCATGTGTGTTTGCATCATTTTCAGGTGATTTTTGCTGCCGTTTTATATACTAGGGGAGCGTTCCATCCCGTTCAGTGTACTTTTTCGTAATAAAGTGTACATTTTGTGCAGTAATGGGTTAATGACAGCATATTGATGCACCTTTCTCATTTCAAAATGTTTTTCATGTGTGTTTGCATCATTTTCAGGTTAGTTTTGCTGCCGTTTTATATATTAGGGTAGCGTTCCGGGTACTTTTTCATGATAAAATGCAGATTTTGTGCAGTAATGAGTTAATGGCGGCATATTGGTGCAGCTTTCTCATTTCAAAATGTTCTTCATGTGTGTTTGCATATTTTTCTGGTGAGTTGCGCTGGCGTTTTATATATTAGGGTAGCGTTCTGGCCCGTTCGGGGTACTTTTTCATAATACAATGTAGATTTTGGGCAGTAATCGGTTATTGACAGCATATTGGTGCAGCTTTCTCATTTCAAAATGTTCTTCATGTGTGTTTGCATAATGTTCTGGTGAGTTGTGCTAGCGTTTTACACATTAGGGTAGAGTTCCGGCCCGTTCCGGCCCATTCTGTGTACTTTTTCATGATAAAATGTAGGTTTTGGGCAGTAATGGGTTAATGACAGGATATTGGTGCAGCTTTCTCATTTCAAAATGTTCTTCATGTGTGTTTGCATAATTTTCTGGTGAGTTGCTCTGGCGTTTTATATATTAGGGTAGCGTTCTGGCCCGTTCCGGGTACTTTTTCGTAATACAATGTAGATTTTGGGCAGTAATGGGTTAATGACAGCATATTGGTGCACCTTTCTCATTTCAAAATTTTCTTCATGTGTGGTTACATCATTTTCAGGTGCGTTTCGCTGCAGTTTTATATATATTGGGGTAGCGTTCCGGCCCGTTCCGGGTACTTTTTCAGGATGAAATGTAGATTTTGAGCAATAATGGGTTAATGACAGCATATTAGTGCATCTTTCTCATTATAAAATGTTATTAGTGCACCTTTCTCATTTCAAAATATTCTTCATGTGTGTTTGCATCATTTTCAGGGGAGTTTCGCTGTTGTGTTATTTATTAGGGTAGGATTCCGGCCCGTTCCGGGTACTTTGTCATGATAAAATGTAGATTTTGGCCAGTAATGGGTTAATGACAGCATATTGGTTGCACCTTCCTCATTTCAAAATATTCTTCATGTGTGTTTTCATAATTTTCAGGTGATTTTCGCTGCTGTTTTATACACTAGGGGAGCGTTCCATCCCGTTCAGTGTACTTTTTCGTAATAAAGTGTAGATTTTGTGCAGTAATGGGTTAATGACAGCATATTGGTGCACCTTTCTCATTTCAAAATGTTCTTCATGTGTGTTTGCATCATTTTCAGGTTAGTTTTGCTGCCGTTTTATATATTAGGGTAGCGTTCTGGGCCGTTCTGGGTACTTTTTCATGTTAAAAAGTAGATTTTGGGCAGTAATGGGTTAATCACAGCATACTGGTGCACCTTTCTCATTTCAAAATGTTCTTGATGTGTGTTTGCATCATTTTCAGGTTAGTTTTGCTGCCGTTTTATATATTAGGGTAGCGTTCCGGCCTGTTCCGGGTACTTTTTCATGATAAAATGCAGATTTTGTGCAGTAATGGGTTAATTACAGCATATTGGTGCACCTTTCTCATTTCAAAATGTTCTTGATGTGTGTTTGCATCATTTTCAGGTGAGTTTCGCTGTCATTTTATATATTACGGTAGCATTCCGGGTATTTTTTCATGATAAAATGCAGATTTTGTGCAGTAATGGGTTAATTACAGCATATTGGTGCAGCTTTCTCATTTCAAAATGTTCTTCATGTGTGTTTGCATCATTTTCAGGTTAGTTTTGCTGCCGTTTTATATATTAGGGTAGCGTTCTGGGCCGTTCCGGGTACTTTTTCATGTTAAAAAGTAGATTTTGGGCAGTAATGGGTTAATCACAGCATACTGGTGCACCTTTCTCATTTTAAAATGTTCTTGATGTGTGTTTGCATCATTTTCAGGTTATTTTTGCTGCCGTTTTATATATTAGGGTAGCGTTCCGGCCTGTTCTGGGTACTTTTTCGTGATAAAATGTAGATTTTGGCCAGTAATGGGTCAATGACAGCATATTGGTGCACCTTTCTCATTTCAAAATGTTCTTCATGTGTGTTTGCATCATCTTCAGGTGAGTTTCACTGCCATTTTATATATTATGGTAGCGTTCCGTGTATTTTTTCATGATAAAATGCAGATTTTGTGCAGTAACGGGTTAATTACAGCATATTGGTGCAGCTTTCTCATTTCAAAATGTTCTTCATGTGTGTTTGCATAATTTTCTGGTGAGTTGCGCTGGCGTTTTATATATTAGTGTGGCGTTCTGGTCCGTTCCGGGTACTTTTTCGTAATACAATGTAGATTTTGGGCAGTAATGGGTTAATGGCAGCATACTGGTGCACCTTTCTCATTTCAAAATGTTCTTGATGTGTGTTTGCATCATTTTCAGGTTAGTTTTGCTGCCATTTTATATATTAGGGTAGCATTCCGGCCCGTTCCGGGGACTTTTTCGTGATAAAATGTAGATTTTGGCCAGTAATGGATTAATGACAGCATAATGATGCACCTTTCTCATTTCAAAATGTTCTTCATGTGTGTTTGCATAATTTTCAGGTGAGTTTCGCTGTCATTTTATATATTGCGGTAGCGTTCCGGGTATTTTTTCATGATAAAATGCAGATTTTGTGCAGTAATGGGTTAATTACAGCATATTGGTGCAGCTTTCTCATTTCAAAATGTTCTTCATGTGTGTTTGCTTAATTTTCTGGTGAGTTGCGCTGGCGTTTCATATATTAGGGTAGCGTTCCGGCCCGTTCCGGCCCTTTCAGGGTACTTTTTCATAATACAATGTAGATTTTGGGCAGTAATGGGTTAATGACAGCATATTGGTGCACCTTTCTCATTTCAAGATGTTCTTCATGTGTGTTTGCATCATTTTCAGGTGAGTTTCACTGCAGTTTTATATATTACGGTAGCGTTCCGGCTACTTTTTCATGATAAAATGCAGATTTTGTGCAGTAATGGGTTAATGGCGGCATATTGGTGCAGCTTTCTCATCTCAAAATGTTCTTCATGTGCGTTTGCATATTTTTCTGATGAGTTGCGCTGGCGTTTTATATATTAGGGTAGCGTTCTGGCCCGTTCCGGGTACTTTTTCGTAGTACAATGTAGATTTTGGGCAGTAATGGGTTAATGACAGCATATTGGTGCAGCTTTCTCATTTCAAAATGTTCTTCATGTGTGTTTGCATAATGTTCTGGTGAGTTGTGCTAGCGTTTTACAAATTAGGGTAGAGTTCCGGCCCGTTCCGGCCCATTCTGTGTACTTTTTCATGATAAAATGTAGGTTTTGGGCAGTAATGGATTAATGACAGCATATTGGTGCAGCTTTCTCATTTCAAAATGTTCTTCATGTGTGTTTGCATAATTTTCTGGTGAGTTGCTCTGGCGTTTTATATATTAGGGTAGCGTTCTGGCCCGTTCCGGGTACTTTTTCGTAATACAATGTAGAATTTGGGCAGTCATGGGTTAATGACAGCATATTGGTGCACCTTTCTCATTTCAAAATTTTCTTCATGTGTGGTTACATCATTTTCAGGTGCGTTTCGCTGCAGTTTTATATATATTGGGGTAGCGTTCCGGCCCGTTCCGGGTACTTTTTCAGGATGAAATGTAGATTTTGAGCAATAATGGGTTAATGACAGCATATTAGTGCATCTTTCTCATTATAAAATGTTATTAGTGCACCTTTCTCATTTCAAAATATTCTTCATGTGTGTTTGCATCATTTTCTGGGGAGTTTCTCTGTTGTGTTATTTATTAGGGTAGGATTCCGGCCCATTCCGGGTACTTTTTCATGATAAAATGTACATTTTGGCCAGTAATGGGTTAATGACAGCATATTGGTTGCACCTTCCTCATTTCAAAATGTTCTTCATGTGTGTTTTCATAATTTTCAGGTGATTTTCGCTGCCGTTTTATATATTAGGGTAGCGTTCAGGCCCTTTCCGGGTACTTTTTCGTGATAAAATGTAGATTTTGGCCAGTAATGGGTTAATGACAGCATATTGGTGCACCTTTCTCATTTCAAAATGTTCTTCATGTGTGTTTGCATAATGTTCTGGTGAGTTGTGCTAGCGTTTTACACATTAGGGTAGATTTCCGGCCCGTTCCGGCCCATCCTGTGTACTTTTTCATAATACAATGTAGATTTTGGCCACTAATGGGTTAATGACATCATATTGGTGCACCTTTCTCATTTCAAAATGTTCTTCATGTGTGTTTGCATCATTTTCAGGTGAGTTTCACTGCCGTTTTATATATTAGGGCACCGTTCTGGCCCGTTCCGGGTACTTTTTCAGGATAAAATGTAGATTTTGTGCAGTAATGGGTTAATGACAGCATATTGGTGCAGCTTTCTCATTTCAAAATGTTCTTCATGTGTGTTTGCATCTTTTTCAGGTGAGTTTCACTGCCGTTTTATATATTAGGGTACCGTTCTGGTTCTTTCCGGGTACCTTTTCAGGATAAAATGTAGATTTTGAGCAGTAATGGGTTAATGGCATTATATTGGTGCACCATTTTCATATCAAAATGTTCTTCATGTGTGTTTGAATCAGTTTCAGGGGAGTTTCACTGCCGTTTTACAAATTATGGTAGCTTTCCGGCCCGTTCCGGGTACTTATTCAGGATAAAATGTAGATTTTGAGCGGTAATGGGTTAATGAAAGCATATTGGTTCACCTTTCTCATTTCAAAATGTTCCTTATGTGTTTTATATATTAGGGTAGCGTTCTGGGCCGTTCCGCGTACTTTTTCATGTTAAAAAGTAGATTTTGGGCAGTAATGGGTTAATGACAGCATATTTGTGCACCTTTCTCATTTCAAAATGTTCTTCATGTGTGTTTCCATAATGTTCTGGTGAGTTTCGCTGCCATTGTATATATTACGGTAGCGTTCTGTGTACTTTTTCATGATAAAATGCAGATTTTGTGCAGTAATGGGTTAATTACAGCATATTGGTGCAGCTTTCTCATTTCAAAATGTTCTTCATGTGTGTTTGCATAATTTTCTGGTGAGTTGCGCTGGCGTTTTATATATTAGGGTAGCGTTCTGGCCCGTTCCGGGTACTTTTTCGTAATACAATGTAGATTTTGGGCAGTAATGGGTTAATGGCAGCATACTGGTGCACCTTTCTCATTTCAAAATGTTCTTGATGTGTGTTTTCATCATTTTCAGGTTAGTTTTGCTGCCGTTTTATATATTAGGGTAGCATTCCGGCCCGTTCCGGGTACTTTTTCGTCATAAAATGTAGATTTTGGCCAATAATGGGTTGATAACAGCATATTGGTGCACCTTTCTCATTTCAAAATGTTCTTCATGTGTGTTTGCATCATTTTCAGGTGAGTTTCGCTGCCATTTTATATATTACGGTAGCGTTCCGGGTACTTTTTCATGATAAGATGCAGATTTTGTGCAGTAATGGGTTAATGACAGCATATTGGTGCAGCTTTCTCATTTCAAAATGTTCTTCATGTGTGTTTGCATAATTTTCTGGTGAGTTGCGCTGGCGTTTTATATATTAGGGTAGCGTTCTGGCCCGATCCGGGTACTTTTTCGTAATACAATGTACATTTTGGGCAGTAATGGGTTAATGACTGCATATTGGTGCACCTTTCTCATTTCAAAATGTTCTTCATTTGTGTTTGCATCATTTTCAGGTGAGTTTCACTGCCTTTTCATATATTAGGGCACCGTTCTGGCCCGTTCAGGGTGCTTTTTCAGGATAAAATGTAGATTTTGTGCAGTAATGGGTTAATGACAGCATATTGGTGCAGCTTTCTCATTTCAAAATGTTCTTCATGTGTGTTTCCATAATGTTCTGGTGAGTTGCGCTGGCGTTTTACACATAATGGTAGAATTCCGGCCCGTTCCGGCCCGTTCCGGGTACTTTTACATGATAACAACGTTGATTTTGGGCAGTAATGGGTTAATCACAGCATATTGGTGCACCTTTCTCATTTCAAAATGTTCTTCATGACTGTTTGCATCATTTTCAGGTTAGTGTTGCTGCCATTTTATATATTAGGGTAGCGTTCCGGGTACTTTTTCGTGATAAAATGTAGATTTTGGCCAGTAATGGGTTGATAACAGCATATTGGTGCACCTTTCTCATTTCAAAATGTTCTTCATGTGTGTTTGCATCATTTTCAGGTGAGTTTCGATGCCATTTTATATATTACGGTAGCGTTCCGGGTACTTTTTCATGATAACATGCAGATTTTGTGCAGTAATGGGTTAATGACAGCATATTGGTGCAGCTTTCTCATTTCAAAATGTTCTTCATGTGTGTTTGCATAATTTTCTGGTGAGTTGCGCTGGCGTTTTATATATTAGGGTAGCCTTCTGGCCCGATCCGGGTACTTTTTCGTAATACAATGTACATTCTGGGCAGTAATGGGTTAATGACTGCATATTGGTGCACCTTTCTCATTTCAAAATGTTCTTCATTTGTGTTTGCATCATTTTCAGGTGAGTTTCACTGCCTTTTTATATATTAGGGCACCGTTCTGGCCCGTTCAGGGTGCTTTTTCAGGATAAAATGTAGATTTTGTGCAGTAATGGGTTAATGACAGCATATTGGTGCAGCTTTCTCATTTCAAAATGTTCTTCATGTGTGTTTCCATAATGTTCTGGTGAGTTGCGCTGGCGTTTTACACATAATGGTAGAATTCCGGCCCGTTCCGGCCCGTTCCGGGTACTTTTACATGATAACAACGTAGATTTTGGGCAGTAATGGGTTAATCACAGCATATTGGTGCACCTTTCTCATTTCAAAATGTTCTTCATGTGTGTTTGCATCATTTTCAGGTTAGTTTTGCTGCCATTTTATATATTAGGGTAGCGTTCCGGGTACTTTTTCGTGATAAAATGTAGATTTTGGCCAGTAATGGGTTGATAACAGCATATTGGTGCACCTTTCTCATTTCAAAATGTTCTTCATGTGTGTTTGCATCATTTTCAGGTGAGTTTCGCTGCCGTTTTATATATATTAGGGTAGCGTTCCAGCCCGTTCCGGGTACTTTTTCAGGATGAAATGTAGATTTTGAGCAATAATGGGTTAATGACAGCATATTAGTGGATCTTTCTCATTATAAATTGTTATTAGAGCACCTTTCTCATTTCAAAATATTCTTCATGTGTGTTTGCATCATTTTCAGGTGAGTTTCGCTGCCATTTTATAAATAAGGGTAGAGTTCCAGGACGTTCCATGTACTTTTCTTTTCGTGATAAAATGTAGATTTTGGGCAGTAATGGGTTAATGACAGCATATTGGTGTGCCTTTCTCATTTCAAAATGTTCTTCATGTGTGTTTGCATCATTTTCAGGAGAGTTTCGCTGTTGTGTTATTTATTAGGGTAGGATCCCGGCCCGTTCCGGGTACTTTTTCATGATAAAATGTAGATTTTGGCCAGTAATGGATTAATGACAGCATATTGGTTGACCCTTCCTCATTTCAAAATGTTCTTCATGTGTGTTTGCATGATTTTCAGGTGATTTTCGCTGTCGTTTTATATACAAGGGTAGCGTTCCATCCCGTTCAGTGTACTTTTTCGTAATAAAATATAGATTTTGTGCAGTAATGGGTTAATGACAGCATATTAGTGCACCATTCTCATTTCAAAATGTTCTTCATGTGTGTTTGCATCTTTTTCAGGTGAGTTTCACTGCCGTTTTATATATTAGGGTACCGTTCTGGTTCTTTCCGGGTACCTTTTCAGGATAAAATGTAGATTTTGAGCAGTAATGGGTTAATGGCATTATATTGGTGCACCATTTTCATTTCAAAATGTTCTTCATGTGTGTTTGAATCAGTTTCAGGGGAGTTTCACTGCCGTTTTACATATTATGGTAGCGTTCCGGCCCGTTCCGGGTACTTATTCAGGATAAAATGTAGATTTTGAGCGGTAATGGGTTAATGAAAGCATATTGGTTCACCTTTCTCATTTCAAAATGTTCCTTATGTGTGTTTGCATCATTTTCAGGTTAGTTTTGCTGCCGTTTTATATATTAGGGTAGCGTTCTGGGCCGTTCCGCGTACTTTTTCATGTTAAAAAGTAGATTTTGGGCAGTAATGGGTTAATGACAGCATATTTGTGCACCTTTCTCATTTCAAAATGTTCTTCATGTGTGTTTGCATTATTTTCAGGTGAGTTTCGCTGCCATTGTATATATTACGGTAGCGTTCTGTGTACTTTTTCATGATAAAATGCAGATTTTGTGCAGTAATGGGTTAATTACAGCATATTGGTGCAGCTTTCTCATTTCAAAATGTTCTTCATGTGTGTTTGCATTATTTTCTGGTGAGTTGCGCTGGCGTTTTATATATTAGGGTAGCGTTCTGGCCCGTTCCGGGTACTTTTTCGTAATACAATGTAGATTTTGGGCAGTAATGGGTTAATGGCAGCATACTGGTGCACCTTTCTCATTTCAAAATGTTCTTGATGTGTGTTTTCATCATTTTCAGGTTAGTTTTGCTGCCGTTTTATATATTAGGGTAGCATTCCGGCCCGTTCCGGGTACTTTTTCGTGATAAAATGTAGATTTTGGCCAGTAATGGGTTGATAACAGCATATTGGTGCACCTTTCTCATTTCAAAATGTTCTTCATGTGTGTTTGCATCATTTTCAGGTGAGTTTCGCTGCCATTTTATATATTACGGTAGCGTTCTGGGTACTTTTTCATGATAAGATGCAGATTTTGTGCAGTAATGGGTTAATGACAGCATATTGGTGCAGCTTTCTCATTTCAAAATGTTCTTCATGTGTGTTTGCATAATTTTCTGGTGAGTTGCGCTGGCGTTTTATATATTAGGGTCGCGTTCTGGCCCGATCCGGGTACTTTTTCGTAATACAATGTACATTTTGGGCAGTAATGGGTTAATGACTACATATTGGTGCAGCTTTCTCATTTCAAAATGTTCTTCATGTGTGTTTCCATAATGTTCTGGTGAGTTGCGCTGGCGTTTTACACATAATGGTAGAATTCCGGCCCGTTCCGGCCCGTTCCGGGTACTTTTACATGATAACAACGTAGATTTTGGGCAGTAATGGGTTAATCACAGCATATTGGTGCACCTTTCTCATTTCAAAATGTTCTTCATGTGTGTTTGCATCATTTTCAGGTTAGTTTTGCTGCCATTTTATATATTAGGGTAGCGTTCCGGGTACTTTTTCGTGATAAAATGTAGATTTTGGCCAGTAATGGGTTGATAACAGCATATTGGTGCACCTTTCTCATTTCAAAATGTTCTTCATGTGTGTTTGCATCATTTTCAGGTGAGTTTCGCTGCCATTTTATATATTACGGTAGCGTTCCGGGTACTTTTTCATGATAACATGCATATTTTGGCCAGTAATGGGTTAATGACAGCATATTGGTGCAGCTTTCTCATTTCAAAATGTTCTTCATGTGTGTTTGCATAATTTTCTGGTGAGTTGCGCTGGCGTTTTATATATTAGGGTAGCGTTCTGGCCCGATCCGGGTACTTTTTCGTAATACAATGTACATTTTGGGCAGTAATGGGTTAATGACTGCATATTTGTGCACCTTTCTCATTTCAAAATTTTCTTCATGTGTGGTTACATCATTTTCAGGTGCGTTTCGCTGCCGTTTTATATATATTAGGGTAGCGTTCCGGGTACTTTTTCATGATAACATGCAGATTTTGTGCAGTAATGGGTTAATGACAGCATATTGGTGCAGCTTTCTCATTTCAAAATGTTCTTCATTTGTGTTTGCATAATTTTCTGGTGAGTTGCTCTGGGGTTTTATATATTAGGGTAGCGTTCTGACCCGATCCGGGTACTTTTTCGTAATACAATGTACATTTTGGGCAGTAATTGGTTAATGAAAGCATATTGGTGCACCTTTCTCATTTCAAGATGTTCTTCATGTGTGTTTGCATCATTTTCAGGTTAGTGTTGCTGCCGTTTTATATATTAGGGTAGCGTTCTGGCCCGTTCCGGGTACTTTTTCATGATAAAATATAGGTTTTGGGCAGTAATGGGTTAATGACAGCATATTTGTGCACCTTTCTCATTTCAAAATGTTCTTCATGTGTGTTTGCATCATTTTCAGGTGATTTTCGCTGCCATTTTATATATTACGGTAGCGTTCCGGGTACTTTTTCATGATAAAATGCAGATTTTGTGCAGTAATGGGTTAATGTCAGCATATTGGTGCAGTTTTCTCATTTCAAAACGTTCTTCATGTGTGTTTGCATAATTTTCTGGTGAGTTGCGCTGGCGTTTTATATATTAGGGTAGCGTTCTGGCCCGATCCGGGTACTTTTTCGTAATACAATGTACATTTTGGGCAGTAATGGGTTAATGACTGCATATTGGTGCACCTTTCTCATTTCAAAATGTTCTTCATTTGTGTTTGCATCATTTTCAGGTGAGTTTCACTGCCTTTTCATATATTAGGGCACCGTTCTGGCCCGTTCAGGGTGCTTTTTCAGGATAAAATGTAGATTTTGTGCAGTAATGGGTTAATGACAGCATATTGGTGCAGCTTTCTCATTTCAAAATGTTCTTCATGTGTGTTTCCATAATGTTCTGGTGAGTTGCGCTGGCGTTTTACACATAATGATAGAATTCCGGCCCGTTCCGGCCCGTTCCGGGTACTTTTACATGATAACAACGTTGATTTTGGGCAGTAATGGGTTAATCACAGCATATTGGTGCACCTTTCTCATTTCAAAATGTTCTTCATGACTGTTTGCATCATTTTCAGGTTAGTGTTGCTGCCATTTTATATATTAGGGTAGCGTTCCGGGTACTTTTTCGTGATAAAATGTAGATTTTGGCCAGTAATGGGTTGATAACAGCATATTGGTGCACCTTTCTCATTTCAAAATGTTCTTCATGTGTGTTTGCATCATTTTCAGGTGAGTTTCGCTGCCATTTTATATATTACGGTAGCGTTCCGGGTACTTTTTCATGATAACATGCAGATTTTGTGCAGTAATGGGTTAATGACAGCATATTGGTGCAGCTTTCTCATTTCAAAATGTTCTTCATGTGTGTTTGCATAATTTTCTGGTGATTTGCGCTGGCGTTTTATATATTAGGGTAGCCTTCTGGCCCGATCCGGGTACTTTTTCGTAATACAATGTACAATCTGGGCAGTAATGGGTTAATGACTGCATATTGGTGCACCTTTCTCATTTCAAAATGTTCTTCATTTGTGTTTGCATCATTTTCAGGTGAGTTTCACTGCCTTTTTATATATTAGGGCACCGTTCTGGCCCGTTCAGGGTGCTTTTTCAGGATAAAATGTAGATTTTGTGCAGTAATGGGTTAATGACAGCATATTGGTGCAGCTTTCTCATTTCAAAATGTTCTTCATGTGTGTTTCCATAATGTTCTGGTGAGTTGCGCTGGCGTTTTACACATAATGGTAGAATTCCGGCCCGTTCCGGCCCGTTCCGGGTACTTTTACATGATAACAACGTAGATTTTGGGCAGTAATGGGTTAATCACAGCATATTGGTGCACCTTTCTCATTTCAAAATGTTCTTCATGTGTGTTTGCATCATTTTCAGGTTAGTTTTGCTGCCATTTTATATATTAGGGTAGCGTTCCGGGTACTTTTTCGTGATAAAATGTAGATTTTGGCCAGTAATGGGTTGATAACAGCATATTGGTGCACCTTTCTCATTTCAAAATGTTCTTCATGTGTGTTTGCATCATTTTCAGGTGAGTTTCGCTGCCGTTTTATATATATTAGGGTAGCGTTCCAGCCCGTTCCGGGTACTTTTTCAGGATGAAATGTAGATTTTGAGCAATAATGGGTTAATGACAGCATATTAGTGGATCTTTCTCATTATAAATTGTTATTAGAGCACCTTTCTCATTTCAAAATATTCTTCATGTGTGTTTGCATCATTTTCAGGTGAGTTTCGCTGCCATTTTATAAATAAGGGTAGAGTTCCAGGACGTTCCATGTACTTTTCTTTTCGTGGTAAAATGTAGATTTTGGGCAGTAATGGGTTAATGACAGCATATTGGTGTGCCTTTCTCATTTCAAAATGTTCTTCATGTGTGTTTGCATCATTTTCATGAGAGTTTCGCTGTTGTGTTATTTATTAGGGTAGGATCCCGGCCCGTTCCGGGTACTTTTTCATGATAAAATGTAGATTTTGGCCAGTAATGGATTAATGACAGCATATTGGTTGACCCTTCCTCATTTCAAAATGTTCTTCATGTGTGTTTGCATGATTTTCAGGTGATTTTCGCTGCCGTTTTATATACAAGGGTAGCGTTCCATCCCGTTCAGTGTACTTTTTCGTAATAAAATATAGATTTTGTGCAGTAATGGGTTAATGACAGCATATTAGTGCACCATTCTCATTTCAAAATGTTCTTCATGTGTGTTTGCATCTTTTTCAGGTGAGTTTCACTGCCGTTTTATATATTAGGGTACCGTTCTGGTTCTTTCCGGGTACCTTTTCAGGATAAAATGTAGATTTTGAGCAGTAATGGGTTAATGGCATTATATTGGTGCACCATTTTCATTTCAAAATGTTCTTCATGTGTGTTTGAATCAGTTTCAGGGGAGTTTCACTGCCGTTTTACATATTATGGTAGCGTTCCGGCCCGTTCCGGGTACTTATTCAGGATAAAATGTAGATTTTGAGCGGTAATGGGTTAATGAAAGCATATTGGTTCACCTTTCTCATTTCAAAATGTTCCTTATGTGTGTTTGCATCATTTTCAGGTTAGTTTTGCTGCCGTTTTATATATTAGGGTAGCGTTCTGGGCCGTTCCGCGTACTTTTTCATGTTAAAAAGTAGATTTTGGGCAGTAATGGGTTAATGACAGCATATTTGTGCACCTTTCTCATTTCAAAATGTTCTTCATGTGTGTTTGCATTATTTTCAGGTGAGTTTCGCTGCCATTGTATATATTACGGTAGCGTTCTGTGTACTTTTTCATGATAAAATGCAGATTTTGTGCAGTAATGGGTTAATTACAGCATATTGGTGCAGCTTTCTCATTTCAAAATGTTCTTCATGTGTGTTTGCATTATTTTCTGGTGAGTTGCGCTGGCGTTTTATATATTAGGGTAGCGTTCTGGCCCGTTCCGGGTACTTTTTCGTAATACAATGTAGATTTTGGGCAGTAATGGGTTAATGGCAGCATACTGGTGCACCTTTCTCATTTCAAAATGTTCTTGATGTGTGTTTTCATCATTTTCAGGTTAGTTTTGCTGCCGTTTTATATATTAGGGTAGCATTCCGGCCCGTTCCGGGTACTTTTTCGTGATAAAATGTAGATTTTGGCCAGTAATGGGTTGATAACAGCATATTGGTGCACCTTTCTCATTTCAAAATGTTCTTCATGTGTGTTTGCATCATTTTCAGGTGAGTTTCGCTGCCATTTTATATATTACGGTAGCGTTCTGGGTACTTTTTCATGATAAGATGCAGATTTTGTGCAGTAATGGGTTAATGACAGCATATTGGTGCAGCTTTCTCATTTCAAAATGTTCTTCATGTGTGTTTGCATAATTTTCTGGTGAGTTGCGCTGGCGTTTTATATATTAGGGTCGCGTTCTGGCCCGATCCGGGTACTTTTTCGTAATACAATGTACATTTTGGGCAGTAATGGGTTAATGACTACATATTGGTGCAGCTTTCTCATTTCAAAATGTTCTTCATGTGTGTTTCCATAATGTTCTGGTGAGTTGCGCTGGCGTTTTACACATAATGGTAGAATTCCGGCCCGTTCCGGCCCGTTCTGGGTACTTTTACATGATAACAACGTAGATTTTGGGCAGTAATGGGTTAATCACAGCATATTGGTGCACCTTTCTCATTTCAAAATGTTCTTCATGTGTGTTTGCATCATTTTCAGGTTAGTTTTGCTGCCATTTTATATATTAGGGTAGCGTTCCGGGTACTTTTTCGTGATAAAATGTAGATTTTGGCCAGTAATGGGTTGATAACAGCATATTGGTGCACCTTTCTCATTTCAAAATGTTCTTCATGTGTGTTTGCATTATTTTCTGGTGAGTTGCGCTGGCGTTTTATATATTAGGGTAGCGTTCTGGCCCGTTCCGGGTACTTTTTCGTAATACAATGTAGATTTTGGGCAGTAATGGGTTAATGGCAGCATACTGGTGCACCTTTCTCATTTCAAAATGTTCTTGATGTGTGTTTTCATCATTTTCAGGTTAGTTTTGCTGCCGTTTTATATATTAGGGTAGCATTCCGGCCCGTTCCGGGTACTTTTTCGTGATAAAATGTAGATTTTGGCCAGTAATGGGTTGATAACAGCATATTGGTGCACCTTTCTCATTTCAAAATGTTCTTCATGTGTGTTTGCATCATTTTCAGGTGAGTTTCGCTGCCATTTTATATATTACGGTAGCGTTCTGGGTACTTTTTCATGATAAGATGCAGATTTTGTGCAGTAATGGGTTAATGACAGCATATTGGTGCAGCTTTCTCATTTCAAAATGTTCTTCATGTGTGTTTGCATAATTTTCTGGTGAGTTGCGCTGGCGTTTTATATATTAGGGTCGCGTTCTGGCCCGATCCGGGTACTTTTTCGTAATACAATGTACATTTTGGGCAGTAATGGGTTAATGACTACATATTGGTGCAGCTTTCTCATTTCAAAATGTTCTTCATGTGTGTTTCCATAATGTTCTGGTGAGTTGCGCTGGCGTTTTACACATAATGGTAGAATTCCGGCCCGTTCCGGCCCGTTCTGGGTACTTTTACATGATAACAACGTAGATTTTGGGCAGTAATGGGTTAATCACAGCATATTGGTGCACCTTTCTCATTTCAAAATGTTCTTCATGTGTGTTTGCATCATTTTCAGGTTAGTTTTGCTGCCATTTTATATATTAGGGTAGCGTTCCGGGTACTTTTTCGTGATAAAATGTAGATTTTGGCCAGTAATGGGTTGATAACAGCATATTGGTGCACCTTTCTCATTTCAAAATGTTCTTCATGTGTGTTTGCATCATTTTCAGGTGAGTTTCGCTGCCATTTTATATATTACGGTAGCGTTCCGGGTACTTTTTCATGATAACATGCATATTTTGGCCAGTAATGGGTTAATGACAGCATATTGGTGCAGCTTTCTCATTTCAAAATGTTCTTCATGTGTGTTTGCATAATTTTCTGGTGAGTTGCGCTGGCGTTTTATATATTAGGGTAGCGTTCTGGCCCGATCCGGGTACTTTTTCGTAATACAATGTACATTTTGGGCAGTAATGGGTTAATGACTGCATATTTGTGCACCTTTCTCATTTCAAAATTTTCTTCATGTGTGGTTACATCATTTTCAGGTGCGTTTCGCTGCCGTTTTATATATATTAGGGTAGCGTTCCGGGTACTTTTTCATGATAACATGCAGATTTTGTGCAGTAATGGGTTAATGACAGCATATTGGTGCAGCTTTCTCATTTCAAAATGTTCTTCATTTGTGTTTGCATAATTTTCTGGTGAGTTGCTCTGGGGTTTTATATATTAGGGTAGCGTTCTGGCCCGATCCGGGTACTTTTTCGTAATACAATGTACATTTTGGGCAGTAATTGGTTAATGAAAGCATATTGGTGCACCTTTCTCATTTCAAGATGTTCTTCATGTGTGTTTGCATCATTTTCAGGTTAGTGTTGCTGCCGTTTTATATATTAGGGTAGCGTTCTGGCCCGTTCCGGGTACTTTTTCATGATAAAATATAGGTTTTGGGCAGTAATGGGTTAATGACAGCATATTTGTGCACCTTTCTCATTTCAAAATGTTCTTCATGTGTGTTTGCATCATTTTCAGGTGAGTTTCGCTGCCATTTTATATATTACGGTAGCGTTCTGGGTACTTTTTCATGATAAGATGCAGATTTTGTGCAGTAATGGGTTAATGACAGCATATTGGTGCAGCTTTCTCATTTCAAAATGTTCTTCATGTGTGTTTGCATAATTTTCTGGTGAGTTGCGCTGGCGTTTTATATATTAGGGTCGCGTTCTGGCCCGATCCGGGTACTTTTTCGTAATACAATGTACATTTTGGGCAGTAATGGGTTAATGACTACATATTGGTGCAGCTTTCTCATTTCAAAATGTTCTTCATGTGTGTTTCCATAATGTTCTGGTGAGTTGCGCTGGCGTTTTACACATAATGGTAGAATTCCGGCCCGTTCCGGCCCGTTCTGGGTACTTTTACATGATAACAACGTAGATTTTGGGCAGTAATGGGTTAATCACAGCATATTGGTGCACCTTTCTCATTTCAAAATGTTCTTCATGTGTGTTTGCATCATTTTCAGGTTAGTTTTGCTGCCATTTTATATATTAGGGTAGCGTTCCGGGTACTTTTTCGTGATAAAATGTAGATTTTGGCCAGTAATGGGTTGATAACAGCATATTGGTGCACCTTTCTCATTTCAAAATGTTCTTCATGTGTGTTTGCATCATTTTCAGGTGAGTTTCGCTGCCATTTTATATATTACGGTAGCGTTCCGGGTACTTTTTCATGATAACATGCATATTTTGGCCAGTAATGGGTTAATGACAGCATATTGGTGCAGCTTTCTCATTTCAAAATGTTCTTCATGTGTGTTTGCATAATTTTCTGGTGAGTTGCGCTGGCGTTTTATATATTAGGGTAGCGTTCTGGCCCGATCCCGGTACTTTTTCGTAATACAATGTACATTTTGGGCAGTAATGGGTTAATGACTGCATATTTGTGCACCTTTCTCATTTCAAAATTTTCTTCATGTGTGGTTACATCATTTTCAGGTGCGTTTCGCTGCCGTTTTATATATATTAGGGTAGCGTTCCGGGTACTTTTTCATGATAACATGCAGATTTTGTGCAGTAATGGGTTAATGACAGCATATTGGTGCAGCTTTCTCATTTCAAAATGTTCTTCATTTGTGTTTGCATAATTTTCTGGTGAGTTGCTCTGGGGTTTTATATATTAGGGTAGCGTTCTGGCCCGATCCGGGTACTTTTTCGTAATACAATGTACATTTTGGGCAGTAATTGGTTAATGAAAGCATATTGGTGCACCTTTCTCATTTCAAGATGTTCTTCATGTGTGTTTGCATCATTTTCAGGTTAGTGTTGCTGCCGTTTTATATATTAGGGTAGCGTTCTGGCCCGTTCCGGGTACTTTTTCATGATAAAATATAGGTTTTGGGCAGTAATGGGTTAATGACAGCATATTTGTGCACCTTTCTCATTTCAAAATGTTCTTCATGTGTGTTTGCATCATTTTCAGGTGATTTTCGCTGCCATTTTATATATTACGGTAGCGTTCCGGGTACTTTTTCATGATAAAATGCAGATTTTGTGCAGTAATGGGTTAATGGCAGCATATTGGCGCAGTTTTCTCATTTCAAAACGTTCTTCATGTGTGTTTGCATATTTTTCTGGTGAGTTGCGCTGGCGTTTTATATATTAGGGTACCGTTCTGGCCCGTTCCAGGTACTTTTTCGTGATAAAATGTAGATTTTGGCCAGTAATGGCTTAATGACATCATATTGGTACACCTTTCTCATTTCAAAATGTTCTTCATGTGTGTTTGCATCATTTTCAGGTGAGTTTTGCTGTCATTTTATATATTAGGGTACCGTTCTGGCCCGTTCCAGGTACTTTTTCGTGATAAAATGTAGATTTTGGCCAGTAATGGCTTAATGACACCATATTGGTACACCTTTCTCATTTCAAAATGTTCTTCATGTGTGTTTGCATCATTTTCAGGTGAGTTTCGCTGTCATTTTATATATTACGGTAGCGTTCCGGGTACTTTTTCATGATAAGATGCAGATTTTGTGCAGTGATGGGTTAATGACAGCATATTGGTGCAGCTTTCTCATTTCAAAATGTTCTTCATGTGTGTTTGCATAATGTTCTGGTAAGTTGTGCTAGCGTTTTACACATTAGGGTAGAGTTCCGGCCCGTTCCGGCCCATTCTGTGTACTTTTTCGTAATACAATGTAGATTTTGGGCAGTAATGGGTTAATGACAGCATATTGGTTGACCCTTCCTCATTTCAAAATGTTCTTAATGTGTGTTTGCATGATTTTCAGGTGATTTTCGCTGCCGTTTTATATACAAGGGTAGCGTTCCATCCCGTTCAGTGTACTTTTTCGTAATAAAATATAGATTTTGTGCAGTAATGGGTTAATGACAGCATATTGGTGCACCATTCTCATTTCAAAATGTTCTTCATGTGTGTTTGCATCTTTTTCAGGTGAGTTTCACTGCCGTTTTATATATTAGGGTACCGTTCTGGTTCTTTCCTGGTACCTTTTCAGGATAAAATGTAGATTTTGAGCAGTAATGGGTTAATGGCATTATATTGGTGCACCATTTTCATTTCAAAATGTTCTTCATGTGTGTTTGAATCAGTTTCAGGGGAGTTTCACTGCCGTTTTACATATTATGGTAGCGTTCCGGCCCGTTCCGGGTACTTATTCAGGATAAAATGTAGATTTTGAGCGGTAATGGGTTAATGAAAGCATATTGGTTCACCTTTCTCATTTCAAAATGTTCCTTATGTGTGTTTGCATCATTTTCAGGTTAGTTTTGCTGCCGTTTTATATATTAGGGTAGCGTTCTGGGCCGTTCCGCGTACTTTTTCATGTTAAAAAGTAGATTTTGGGCAGTAATGGGTTAATGACAGCATATTTGTGCACCTTTCTCATTTCAAAATGTTCTTCATGTGTGTTTGCATTATTTTCAGGTGATTTTCGCTGCCATTGTATACATTACGGTAGCGTTCTGTGTACTTTTTCATGATAAAATGCAGATTTTGTGCAGTAATGGGTTAATTACAGCATATTGGTGCAGCTTTCTCATTTCAAAATGTTCTTCATGTGTGTTTGCATTATTTTCTGGTGAGTTGCGCTGGCGTTTTATATATTAGGGTAGCGTTCTGGCCCGTTCCGGGTACTTTTTCGTAATACAATGTAGATTTTGGGCAGTAATGGGTTAATGGCAGCATACTGGTGCACCTTTCTCATTTCAAGATGTTCTTCATGTGTGTTTGCATCATTTTCAGGTAAGTGTTGCTGCCGTTTTATATATTAGGGTAGCGTTCTGGCCCGTTCCGGGTACTTTTTCATGATAAAATATAGGTTTTTGGCAGTAATGGGTTAATGACAGCATATTTGTGCACCTTTCTCATTTCAAAATGTTCTTCATGTGTGTTTGCATCATTTTCAGGTGAGTTTCGCTGCCATTTTATATATTACGGTAGCGTTCCGGGTACTTTTTCATGATAAAATGCAGATTTTGTGCAGTAATGGGTTAATGGCAGCATATTGGTGCAGTTTTCTCATTTCAAAACGTTCTTCATGTGTGTTTGCATATTTTTCTGGTGAGTTGCGCTGGCGTTTTACACATTAGGGTAGAGTTCCGGCCCGTTCCGGCCCATTCTGTGTACTTTTTCGTAATACAATGTAGATTTTGGGCAGTAATGGGTTAATGACAGCATATTGGTTGACCCTTCCTCATTTCAAAATGTTCTTAATGTGTGTTTGCATGATTTTCAGGTGATTTTCGCTGCCGTTTTATATACAAGGGTAGCGTTCCATCCCGTTCAGTGTACTTTTTCGTAATAAAATATAGATTTTGTGCAGTAATGGGTTAATGACAGCATATTGGTGCACCATTCTCATTTCAAAATGTTCTTCATGTGTGTTTGCATATTTTTCTGGTAAGTTGTGCTAGCGTTTTACACATTAGGGTAGAGTTCCGGCCCGTTCCGGCCCATTCTGTGTACTTTTTCGTAATACAATGTAGATTTCGGGCAGTAATGGGTTAATGACAGCATATTGGTTGACCCTTCCTCATTTCAAAATGTTCTTAATGTGTGTTTGCATGATTTTCAGGTGATTTTCGCTGCCGTTTTATATACAAGGGTAGCGTTCCATCCCGTTCAGTGTACTTTTTCGTAATAAAATATAGATTTTGTGCAGTAATGGGTTAATGACAGCATATTGGTGCACCATTCTCATTTCAAAATGTTCTTCATGTGTGTTTGCATCTTTTTCAGGTGAGTTTCACTGCCGTTTTATATATTAGGGTACCGTTCTGGTTCTTTCCTGGTACCTTTTCAGGATAAAATGTAGATTTTGAGCAGTAATGGGTTAATGGCATTATATTGGTGCACCATTTTCATTTCAAAATGTTCTTCATGTGTGTTTGAATCAGTTTCAGGGGAGTTTCACTGCCGTTTTACATATTATGGTAGCGTTCCGGCCCGTTCCGGGTACTTATTCAGGATAAAATGTAGATTTTGAGCGGTAATGGGTTAATGAAAGCATATTTGTGCACCTTTCTCATTTCAAAATGTTCTTCATGTGTGTTTGCATTATTTTCAGGTGATTTTCGCTGCCATTGTATATATTACGGTAGCGTTCTGTGTACTTTTTCATGATAAAATGCAGATTTTGTGCAGTAATGGGTTAATTACAGCATATTGGTGCAGCTTTCTCATTTCAAAATGTTCTTCATGTGTGTTTGCATTATTTTCTGGTGAGTTGCGCTGGCGTTTTATATATTAGGGTAGCGTTCTGGCCCGTTCCGGGTACTTTTTCGTAATACAATGTAGATTTTGGGCAGTAATGGGTTAATGGCAGCATACTGGTGCACCTTTCTCATTTCAAAATGTTCTTGATGTGTGTTTTCATCATTTTCAGGTTAGTTTTGCTGCCGTTTTATATATTAGGGTAGCATTCCGGCCCGTTCCGGGTACTTTTTCGTGATAAAATGTAGATTTTGGCCAGTAATGGGTTGATAACAGCATATTGGTGCACCTTTCTCATTTCAAAATGTTCTTCATGTGTGTTTGCATCATTTTCAGGTGAGTTTCGCTGCCATTTTATATATTACGGTAGCGTTCCGGGTACTTTTTCATGATAAGATGCAGATTTTGTGCAGTAATGGGTTAATGACAGCATATTGGTGCAGCTTTCTCATTTCAAAATGTTCTTCATGTGTGTTTGCATAATTTTCTGGTGAGTTGCGCTGGCGTTTTATATATTAGGGTAGCGTTCTGGCCCGATCCGGGTACTTTTTCGTAATACAATGTACATTTTGGCCAGTAATGGGTTAATGACTACATATTGGTGCAGCTTTCTCATTTCAAAATGTTCTTCATGTGTGTTTCCATAATGTTCTGGTGAGTTGCGCTGGCGTTTTACACATAATGGTAGAATTCCGGCCCGTTCCGGCCCGTTCCGGGTACTTTTAAATGATAACAACGTAGATTTTGGGCAGTAATGGGTTAATCACAGCATATTGGTGCACCTTTCTCATTTCAAAATGTTCTTCATGTGTGTTTGCATCATTTTCAGGTTAGTTTTGCTGCCATTTTATATATTAGGGTAGCGTTCCGGGTACTTTTTCGTGATAAAATGTAGATTTTGGCCAGTAATGGGTTGATAACAGCATATTGGTGCACCTTTCTCATTTCAAAATGTTCTTCATGTGTGTTTGCATCATTTTCAGGTGAGTTTCGCTGCCATTTTATATATTACGGTAGCGTTCCGGGTACTTTTTCATGATAACATGCAGATTTTGGCCAGTAATGGGTTAATGACAGCATATTGGTGCAGCTTTCTCATTTCAAAATATTCTTCATGTGTGTTTGCATAATTTTCTGGTGAGTTGCGCTGGCGTTTTATATATTAGGGTAGCGTTCTGGCCCGATCCGGGTACTTTTTCGTAATACAATGTACATTTTGGGCAGTAATGGGTTAATGACTGCATATTTGTGCACCTTTCTCATTTCAAAATTTTCTTCATGTGTGGTTACATCATTTTCAGGTGCGTTTCGCTGCCGTTTTATATATATTAGGGTAGCGTTCCGGGTACTTTTTCATGATAACATGCAGATTTTGTGCAGTAATGGGTTAATGATAGCATATTGGTGCAGCTTTCTCATTTCAAAATGTTCTTCATTTGTGTTTGCATAATTTTCTGGTGAGTTGCTCTGGGGTTTTATATATTAGGGTAGCGTTCTGGCCCGATCCAGGTACTTTTTCGTAATACAATGTACATTTTGGGCAGTAATTGGTTAATGAAAGCATATTGGTGCACCTTTCTCATTTCAAGATGTTCTTCATGTGTGTTTGCATCATTTTCAGGTTAGTGTTGCTGCCGTTTTATATATTAGGGTAGCGTTCTGGCCCGTTCCGGGTACTTTTTCATGATAAAATATAGGTTTTGGGCAGTAATGGGTTAATGACAGCATATTTGTGCACCTTTCTCATTTCAAAATGTTCTTCATGTGTGTTTGCATCATTTTCAGGTGATTTTCGCTGCCATTTTATATATTACGGTAGCGTTCCGGGTACTTTTTCATGATAAAATGCAGATTTTGTGCAGTAATGGGTTAATGGCAGCATATTGGTGCAGTTTTCTCATTTCAAAACGTTCTTCATGTGTGTTTGCATATTTTTCTGGTGAGTTGCGCTGGCGTTTTATATATTAGGGTACCGTTCTGGCCCGTTCCAGGTACTTTTTCGTGATAAAATGTAGATTTTGGCCAGTAATGGCTTAATGACATCATATTGGTACACCTTTCTCATTTCAAAATGTTCTTCATGTGTGTTTGCATCATTTTCAGGTGAGTTTTGCTGTCATTTTATATATTAGGGTACCGTTCTGGCCCGTTCCAGGTACTTTTTCGTGATAAAATGTAGATTTTGGCCAGTAATGGCTTAATGACACCATATTGGTACACCTTTCTCATTTCAAAATGTTCTTCATGTGTGTTTGCATCATTTTCAGGTGAGTTTCGCTGATATTTTATATATTTCGGTAGCGTTCCGGGTACTTTTTCATGATAAGATGCAGATTTTGTGCAGTGATGGGTTAATGACAGCATATTGGTGCACCTTTCTCATTTCAAAATTTTCTTCATGTGTGGTTACATCATTTTCAGGTGCGTTTCGCTGCCGTTTTATATATATTAGGGTAGCGTTCCAGCCCGTTCCGGGTACTTTTTCAGGATGAAATGTAGATTTTGAGCAATAATGGGTTAATGACAGATTATTAGTGCATCTTTCTCATTATAAAATGTTATTAGTGCACCTTTCTCAGTTCAAAATATTCTTCATGTGTGTTTGCATCATTTTCAGGTGAGTTTCGCTGCAATTTTATAAATTAGGGTAGAGTTCCAGGACGTTCCATGTACTTTTCTTTTCGTGATAAAATGTAGATTTTGGGCAGTAATGGGTTAATGACAGCATATTGGTGTGCCTTTCTCATTTCAAAATGTTCTTCATGTGTGTTTGAATCAGTTTCAGGGGAGTTTCACTGCCGTTTTATATATTATGGTAGCGTTCCGGCCCGTTCCGGGTACTTATTCAGGATAAAATGTAGATTTTGAGCAGTAATGGGTTAATGAAAGCATATTGGTTCACCTTTCTCATTTCAAAATGTTCTTCATGTGAGTTTGCATCATTTTCAGGTTAGTTTTGCTGCCGTTTTATATATTAGGGTAGCGTTCTGGGTCGTTCCGGATACTTTTTCATGTTAAGAAGTAGATTTTGGGCAGTAATGGGTTAATCACAGCATACTGGTGCACCTTTCTCATTTCAAAATGTTCTTGATGTGTGTTTGCCTCATTTTCAGGTTAGTTTTGCTGCCGTTTTATATATTAGGGTAGCGTTCCGGCCCATTCCGGGTACTTTTTCGTGATAAAATGTAGATTTTGGCCAGTAATGGGTTAATGACAGCATATTGGGGCACCTTTCTCATTTCAAAATGTTCTTCATGTGTGTTTGCATCATTTTCAGGTGAGTTTCGCTGCCATTGTATATATTACGGTAGCGTTCCGTGTACTTTTTCATGATAAAATGCAGATTTTGTGCAGTAATGGGTTAATTACAGCATATTGGTGCAGCTTTCTCATTTGAAAATGTTCTTCATGTGTGTTTGCACAATTTTCTGGTGAGTTGCGCTGGCGTTTTATATATTAGGGTAGCGTTCTGGCCCGTTCCGGGTACTTTTTCGTAATACAATGTAGATTTTGGGCAGTAATGGGTTAATGGCAGCATATTGGTGCACCTTTCTCATTTCAAGATGTTCTTCATGTTTGTTTGCATTATTTTCAGGTGAGTTTCACTGCCATTTTATATATTAGGGTACCGTTCTGGCCGGTTCCGGGTACGTTTTCAGGATAAAATGTAGATTTTGTGCAGTAATGGGTTAATGACAGCATATTGGTACAGCTTTCTCATTTCAGAATGTTCTTCATGTGTGTTTGCTTAATTTTCGGGCGAGTTGCACTGGCGTTTCATATATTAGGGTAGCGTTCCGGCCCGTTCCGGCCCGTTCAGGGTACTTTTTCATAATACAATGTAGATTTTGGGCAGTAATGGGTTAATCACAGCATATTGGTTCACCTTTCTCATTTCAAAATGTTCTTCATGTGTGTTTGCATCATTTTCAGGTTAGTTTTGCTGCCATTTTATATATTACGGTAGCGTTCCAGGTACTTTTTCATGATAAAATGCAGATTTTGTGCAGTAATGGGTTAATGACAGCATATTGGTGCAGCTTTCTCATTTCAAAATGTTCTTCATGTGTGTTTGCATAATTTTCTGGTGAGTTGCTCTGGCGTTTTATATATTAGGGTAGCGATCTGGCCCGTTCCAGGTACTTTTTCGCAATACAATGTAGATTTTGGGCAGAAATGGGTTAATGGCAGCATACTGGTGCACCTTTCTCATTTCAAGATGTTCTTCATGTGTGTTTGCATCATTTTCAGGTAAGTGTTGCTGCCGTTTTATATATTAGGGTAGCGTTCTGGCCCGTTCCGGGTACTTTTTCATGATAAAATATAGGTTTTTGGCAGTAATGGGTTAATGACAGCATATTTGTGCACCTTTCTCATTTCAAAATGTTCTTCATGTGTGTTTGCATCATTTTCAGGTGAGTTTCGCTGCCATTTTATATATTACGGTAGCGTTCCGGGTACTTTTTCATGATAAAATGCAGATTTTGTGCAGTAATGGGTTAATGGCAGCATATTGGTGCAGCTTTCTCATTTCAAAATGTTCTTCATGTGTGTTTGCATAATTTTCTGGTGAGTTGCGCTGGCGTTTTATATATTAGGGTAGCGTTCTGGCCCGTTCCGGGTACTTTTTCGTAATACAATGTAGATTTTGGGCAGTAATGGGTTAATGACAGCATATTGGTGCACCTTTCTCATTTCAAGATGTTCTTCATGTTTGTTTGCATCATTTTCAGGTGAGTTTCACTGCCGTTTTATATATTAGGATACCGTTCTGGCCCGTTCCGGGTACTTTTTCAGGATAAAATGTAGATTTTGTGCAGTAATGTGTTAATGACAGCATTGGTGAAGCTTTCTCATTTCAAAATGTTATTAGTGCACCTTTCTCATTTCAAAATATTCTTCATGTGTGTTTGCATCATTTTCAGGTGAGTTTCGCTGCCATTTTATAAATTAGGGTAGCGTTCTGGGCCGTTCCGGGTACTTTTTCATGTTAAAAAGTAGATTTTGGGCAGTAATAGGTTAATCACAGCATACTGGTGCACCTTTCTCATTTCAAAATGTTCTTGATGTGTGTTTACATCATTTTCAGGTTAGTTTTGCTGCCGTTTTATATATTACGGTAGCGTTCCGTGTACTTTTTCATGATAAAATGCAGATTTTGTGCAGTAATGGGTTAATTACAGCATATTGGTGCAGCTTTCTCATTTCAAAATGTTCTTCATGTGTGTTTGCATAATTTTCTGGTGAGTTGCGCTGGCGTTTTATATATTAGTGTGGCGTTCTGGCCCGTTCCGGGTACTTTTTCGTAATACAATGTAGATTTTGGGCAGTAATGGGTTAATGGCAGCATACTGGTGCACCTTTCTCATTTCAAAATGTTCTTGATGTGTGTTTGCATCATTTTCAGGTTAGTTTTGCTGCCGTTTTATATATTACGGTAGCGTTCCGGGTATTTTTTCATGATAAAATGCAGATTTTGTGCAGTAATGGGTTAATTACAGCATATTGGTGCAGCTTTCTCATTTCAAAATGTTCTTCATGTGTGTTTGCATAATTTTCTGGTGAGTTGCGCTGGCGTTTTATATATGAGGGTAGCATTCCGGCCCGTTCCGGGTACTTTTTCGTGATAAAATGTAGATTTTGGCCAGTAATGGATTAATGACAGCATAATGGTGCACCTTTCTCATTTCAAAATGTTCTTCATGTGTGTTTGCATCATTTTCAGGTGAGTTTCGCTGTCATTTTATATATTACTGTAGCGTTCCGGGTACTTTTCCATGATAAAATGCAGATTTTGTGCAGTAATGGGTTAATTACAGCATATTGGTGCAGCTTTCTCATTTCAAAATGTTCTTCATGTGTGTTTGCATAATTTTCTGGTGAGTTGCGCTGGCGTTTTATATATTAGGGTAGCGTTCTGGCCCGTTCCGGGTAATTTTTCGTAATACAATGTAGATTTTGGGCAGTAATGGGTTAATGGCAGCATATTGGTGCACCTTTCTCATTTCAAGATGTTCTTCATGTTTGTTTGCATCATTTTCAGGTGAGTTTCACTGCCATTTTATATATTAGGGTACCGTTCTGGCCGGTTCCGGGTACGTTTTCAGGATAAAATGTAGATTTTGTGCAGTAATGGGTTAATGACAGCATATTGGTACAGCTTTCTCATTTCAGAATGTTCTTCATGTGTGTTTGCTTAATTTTCGGGCGAGTTGCACTGGCGTTTCATATATTAGGGTAGCGTTCCGGCCCGTTCCGGCCCGTTCAGGGTACTTTTTCATAATACAATGTAGATTTTGGGCAGTAATGGGTTAATCACAGCATATTGGTGCACCTTTCTCATTTCAAAATGTTCTTCATGTGTGTTTGCATCATTTTCAGGTTAGTTTTGCTGCCATTTTATATATTACGGTAGCGTTCCAGGTACTTTTTCATGATAAAATGCAGATTTTGTGCAGTAATGGGTTAATGACAGCATATTGGTGCAGCTTTCTCATTTCAAAATGTTCTTCATGTGTGTTTGCATAATTTTCTGGTGAGTTGCTCTGGCGTTTTATATATTAGGGTAGCGTTCTGGCCCGTTCCGGGTACTTTTTCGTAATACAATGTAGATTTTGGGCAGTAATGGGTTAATGGCAGCATACTGGTGCACCTTTCTCATTTCAAGATGTTCTTCATGTGTGTTTGCATCATTTTCAGGTAAGTGTTGCTGCCGTTTTATATATTAGGGTAGCGTTCTGGCCCGTTCCGGGTACTTTTTCATGATAAAATATAGGTTTTTGGCAGTAATGGGTTAATGACAGCATATTTGTGCACCTTTCTCATTTCAAAATGTTCTTCATGTGTGTTTGCATCATTTTCAGGTGAGTTTCGCTGCCATTTTATATATTACGGTAGCGTTCCGGGTACTTTTTCATGATAAAATGCAGATTTTGTGCAGTAATGGGTTAATGGCAGCATATTGGTGCAGTTTTCTCATTTCAAAACGTTCTTCATGTGTGTTTGCATATTTTTCTGGTGAGTTGCGCTGGCGTTTTATATATTAGGGTAGCGTTCTGGCCCATTCCGGGTACTTTTTCGTAATACAATGTAGATTTTGGGCAGTAATGGGTTAATGACAGCATATTGGTTCACCTTTCTCATTTCAAAATGTTCCTTATGTGTGTTTGCATCATTTTCAGGTTAGTTTTGCTGCCGTTTTATATATTAGGGTAGCGTTCTGGGCCGTTCCGCGTACTTTTTCATGTTAAAAAGTAGATTTTGGGCAGTAATGGGTTAATGACAGCATATTTGTGCACCTTTCTCATTTCAAAATGTTCTTCATGTGTGTTTGCATTATTTTCAGGTGATTTTCGCTGCCATTGTATATATTACGGTAGCGTTCTGTGTACTTTTTCATGATAAAATGCAGATTTTGTGCAGTAATGGGTTAATTACAGCATATTGGTGCAGCTTTCTCATTTCAAAATGTTCTTCATGTGTGTTTGCATATTTTTCTGGTGAGTTGCGCTGGCGTTTTATATATTAGGGTAGCGTTCTGGCCCGTTCCGGGTACTTTTTCGTAATACAATGTAGATTTTGGGCAGTAATGGGTTAATGGCAGCATACTGGTGCACCTTTCTCATTTCAAGATGTTCTTCATGTGTGTTTGCATCATTTTCAGGTAAGTGTTGCTGCCGTTTTATATATTAGGGTAGCGTTCTGGCCCGTTCCGGGTACTTTTTCATGATAAAATATAGGTTTTTGGCAGTAATGGGTTAATGACAGCATATTTGTGCACCTTTCTCATTTTAAAATGTTCTTCATGTGTGTTTGCATCATTTTCAGGTGAGTTTCGCTGCCATTTTATATATTACGGTAGCGTTCCGGGTACTTTTTCATGATAAAATGCAGATTTTGTGCAGTAATGGGTTAATGGCAGCATATTGGTGCAGTTTTCTCATTTCAAAACGTTCTTCATGTGTGTTTGCATATTTTTCTGGTGAGTTGCGCTGGCGTTTTACACATTAGGGTAGAGTTCCGGCCCGTTCCGGCCCATTCTGTGTACTTTTTCGTAATACAATGTAGATTTTGGGCAGTAATGGGTTAATGACAGCATATTGGTTGACCCTTCCTCATTTCAAAATGTTCTTAATGTGTGTTTGCATGATTTTCAGGTGATTTTCGCTGCCGTTTTATATACAAGGGTAGCGTTCCATCCCGTTCAGTGTACTTTTTCGTAATAAAATATAGATTTTGTGCAGTAATGGGTTAATGACAGCATATTGGTGCACCATTCTCATTTCAAAATGTTCTTCATGTGTGTTTGCATATTTTTCTGGTAAGTTGTGCTAGCGTTTTACACATTAGGGTAGAGTTCCGGCCCGTTCCGGCCCATTCTGTGTACTTTTTCGTAATACAATGTAGATTTTGGGCAGTAATGGGTTAATGACAGCATATTGGTTGACCCTTCCTCATTTCAAAATGTTCTTAATGTGTGTTTGCATGATTTTCAGGTGATTTTCGCTGCCGTTTTATATACAAGGGTAGCGTTCCATCCCGTTCAGTGTACTTTTTCGTAATAAAATATAGATTTTGTGCAGTAATGGGTTAATGACAGCATATTGGTGCACCATTCTCATTTCAAAATGTTCTTCATGTGTGTTTGCATCTTTTTCAGGTGAGTTTCACTGCCGTTTTATATATTAGGGTACCGTTCTGGTTCTTTCCTGGTACCTTTTCAGGATAAAATGTAGATTTTGAGCAGTAATGGGTTAATGGCATTATATTGGTGCACCATTTTCATTTCAAAATGTTCTTCATGTGTGTTTGAATCAGTTTCAGGGGAGTTTCACTGCCGTTTTACATATTATGGTAGCGTTCTGGGCCGTTCCGCGTACTTTTTCATGTTAAAAAGTAGATTTTGGGCAGTAATGGGTTAATGACAGCATATTTGTGCACCTTTCTCATTTCAAAATGTTCTTCATGTGTGTTTGCATTATTTTCAGGTGATTTTCGCTGCCATTGTATATATTACGGTAGCGTTCTGTGTACTTTTTCATGATAAAATGCAGATTTTGTGCAGTAATGGGTTAATTACAGCATATTGGTGCAGCTTTCTCATTTCAAAATGTTCTTCATGTGTGTTTGCATTATTTTCTGGTGAGTTGCGCTGGCGTTTTATATATTAGGGTAGCGTTCTGGCCCGTTCCGGGTACTTTTTCGTAATACAATGTAGATTTTGGGCAGTAATGGGTTAATGGCAGCATACTGGTGCACCTTTCTCATTTCAAAATGTTCTTGATGTGTGTTTTCATCATTTTCAGGTTAGTTTTGCTGCCGTTTTATATATTAGGGTAGCATTCTGGCCCGTTCCGGGTACTTTTTCGTGATAAAATGTAGATTTTGGCCAGTAATGGGTTGATAACAGCATATTGGTGCACCTTTCTCATTTCAAAATGTTCTTCATGTGTGTTTGCATCATTTTCAGGTGAGTTTCGCTGCCATTTTATATATTACGGTAGCGTTCCGGGTACTTTTTCATGATAAGATGCAGATTTTGTGCAGTAATGGGTTAATGACAGCATATTGGTGCAGCTTTCTCATTTCAAAATGTTCTTCATGTGTGTTTGCATAATTTTCTGGTGAGTTGCGCTGGCGTTTTATATATTAGGGTAGCGTTCTGGCCCGATCCGGGTACTTTTTCGTAATACAATGTACATTTTGGCCAGTAATGGGTTAATGACTACATATTGGTGCAGCTTTCTCATTTCAAAATGTTCTTCATGTGTGTTTCCATAATGTTCTGGTGAGTTGCGCTGGCGTTTTACACATAATGGTAGAATTCCGGCCCGTTCCGGCCCGTTCCGGGTACTTTTAAATGATAACAACGTAGATTTTGGGCAGTAATGGGTTAATCACAGCATATTGGTGCACCTTTCTCATTTCAAAATGTTCTTCATGTGTGTTTGCATCATTTTCAGGTTAGTTTTGCTGCCATTTTATATATTAGGGTAGCGTTCCGGGTACTTTTTCGTGATAAAATGTAGATTTTGGCCAGTAATGGGTTGATAACAGCATATTGGTGCACCTTTCTCATTTCAAAATGTTCTTCATGTGTGTTTGCATCATTTTCAGGTGAGTTTCGCTGCCATTTTATATATTACGGTAGCGTTCCGGGTACTTTTTCATGATAACATGCAGATTTTGGCCAGTAATGGGTTAATGACAGCATATTGGTGCAGCTTTCTCATTTCAAAATGTTCTTCATGTGTGTTTGCATAATTTTCTGGTGAGTTGCGCTGGCGTTTTATATATTAGGGTAGCGTTCTGGCCCGATCCGGGTACTTTTTCGTAATACAATGTACATTTTGGGCAGTAATGGGTTAATGACTGCATATTTGTGCACCTTTCTCATTTCTAAATTTTCTTCATGTGTGGTTACATCATTTTCAGGTGCGTTTCGCTGCCGTTTTATATATATTAGGGTAGCGTTCCGGGTACTTTTTCATGATAACATGCAGATTTTGTGCAGTAATGGGTTAATGATAGCATATTGGTGCAGCTTTCTCATTTCAAAATGTTCTTCATTTGTGTTTGCATAATTTTCTGCTGAGTTGCTCTGGGGTTTTATATATTAGGGTAGCGTTCTGGCCCGATCCGGGTACTTTTTCGTAATACAATGTACATTTTGGGCAGTAATTGGTTAATGAAAGCATATTGGTGCACCTTTCTCATTTCAAGATGTTCTTCATGTGTGTTTGCATCATTTTCAGGTTAGAGTTGCTGCCGTTTTATATATTAGGGTAGCGTTCTGGCCCGTTCCGGGTACTTTTTCATGATAAAATATAGGTTTTGGGCAGTAATGGGTTAATGACAGCATATTTGTGCACCTTTCTCATTTCAAAATGTTCTTCATGTGTGTTTGCATCATTTTCAGGTGATTTTCGCTGCCATTTTATATATTACGGTAGCGTTCCGGGTACTTTTTCATGATAAAATGCAGATTTTGTGCAGTAATGGGTTAATGGCAGCATATTGGTGCAGTTTTCTCATTTCAAAACGTTCTTCATGTGTGTTTGCATATTTTTCTGGTGAGTTGCGCTGGCGTTTTATATATTAGGGTACCGTTCTGGCCCGTTCCAGGTACTTTTTCGTGATAAAATGTAGATTTTGGCCAGTAATGGCTTAATGACATCATATTGGTACACCTTTCTCATTTCAAAATGTTCTTCATGTGTGTTTGCATCATTTTCAGGTGAGTTTTGCTGTCATTTTATATATTAGGGTACCGTTCTGGCCCGTTCCAGGTACTTTTTCGTGATAAAATGTAGATTTTGGCCAGTAATGGCTTAATGACACCATATTGGTACACCTTTCTCATTTCAAAATGTTCTTCATGTGTGTTTGCATCATTTTCAGGTGAGTTTCGCTGATATTTTATATATTTCGGTAGCGTTCCGGGTACTTTTTCATGATAAGATGCAGATTTTGTGCAGTGATGGGTTAATGACAGCATATTGGTGCACCTTTCTCATTTCAAAATTTTCTTCATGTGTGGTTACATCATTTTCAGGTGCGTTTCGCTGCCGTTTTATATATATTAGGGTAGCGTTCCAGCCCGTTCCGGGTACTTTTTCAGGATGAAATGTAGATTTTGAGCAATAATGGGTTAATGACAGATTATTAGTGCATCTTTCTCATTATAAAATGTTATTAGTGCACCTTTCTCAGTTCAAAATATTCTTCATGTGTGTTTGCATCATTTTCAGGTGAGTTTCGCTGCAATTTTATAAATTAGGGTAGAGTTCCAGGACGTTCCATGTACTTTTCTTTTCGTGATAAAATGTAGATTTTGGGCAGTAATGGGTTAATGACAGCATATTGGTGTGCCTTTCTCATTTCAAAATGTTCTTCATGTGTGTTTGAATCAGTTTCAGGGGAGTTTCATTGCCGTTTTATATATTATGGTAGCGTTCCGGCCCGTTCCGGGTACTTATTCAGGATAAAATGTAGATTTTGAGCAGTAATGGGTTAATGAAAGCATATTGGTTCACCTTTCTCATTTCAAAATGTTCTTCATGTGAGTTTGCATCATTTTCAGGTTAGTTTTGCTGCCGTTTTATATATTAGGGTAGCGTTCTGGGTCGTTCCGGATACTTTTTCATGTTAAGAAGTAGATTTTGGGCAGTAATGGGTTAATCACAGCATACTGGTGCACCTTTCTCATTTCAAAATGTTCTTGATGTGTGTTTGCCTCATTTTCAGGTTAGTTTTGCTGCCGTTTTATATATTAGGGTAGCGTTCCGGCCCATTCCGGGTACTTTTTCGTGATAAAATGTAGATTTTGGCCAGTAATGGGTTAATGACAGCATATTGGGGCACCTTTCTCATTTCAAAATGTTCTTCATGTGTGTTTGCATCATTTTCAGGTGAGTTTCGCTGCCATTGTATATATTACGGTAGCGTTCCGTGTACTTTTTCATGATAAAATGCAGATTTTGTGCAGTAATGGGTTAATTACAGCATATTGGTGCAGCTTTCTCATTTGAAAATGTTCTTCATGTGTGTTTGCACAATTTTCTGGTGAGTTGCGCTGGCGTTTTATATATTAGGGTAGCGTTCTGGCCCGTTCCGGGTACTTTTTCGTAATACAATGTAGATTTTGGGCAGTAATGGGTTAATGGCAGCATATTGGTGCACCTTTCTCATTTCAAGATGTTCTTCATGTTTGTTTGCATCATTTTCAGGTGAGTTTCACTGCCATTTTATATATTAGGGTACCGTTCTGGCCGGTTCCGGGTACGTTTTCAGGATAAAATGTAGATTTTGTGCAGTAATGGGTTAATGACAGCATATTGGTACAGCTTTCTCATTTCAGAATGTTCTTCATGTGTGTTTGCTTAATTTTCGGGCGAGTTGCACTGGCGTTTCATATATTAGGGTAGCGTTCCGGCCCGTTCCGGCCCGTTCAGGGTACTTTTTCATAATACAATGTAGATTTTGGGCAGTAATGGGTTAATCACAGCATATTGGTTCACCTTTCTCATTTCAAAATGTTCTTCATGTGTGTTTGCATCATTTTCAGGTTAGTTTTGCTGCCATTTTATATATTACGGTAGCGTTCCAGGTACTTTTTCATGATAAAATGCAGATTTTGTGCAGTAATGGGTTAATGACAGCATATTGGTGCAGCTTTCTCATTTCAAAATGTTCTTCATGTGTGTTTGCATAATTTTCTGGTGAGTTGCTCTGGCGTTTTATATATTAGGGTAGCGATCTGGCCCGTTCCAGGTACTTTTTCGCAATACAATGTAGATTTTGGGCAGAAATGGGTTAATGGCAGCATACTGGTGCACCTTTCTCATTTCAAGATGTTCTTCATGTGTGTTTGCATCATTTTCAGGTAAGTGTTGCTGCCGTTTTATATATTAGGGTAGCGTTCTGGCCCGATCCGGGTACTTTTTCATGATAAAATATAGGTTTTTGGCAGTAATGGGTTAATGACAGCATATTTGTGCACCTTTCTCATTTCAAAATGTTCTTCATGTGTGTTTGCATCATTTTCAGGTGAGTTTCGCTGCCATTTTATATATTACGGTAGCGTTCCGGGTACTTTTTCATGATAAAATGCAGATTTTGTGCAGTAATGGGTTAATGGCAGCATATTGGTGCAGTTTTCTCATTTCAAAACGTTCTTCATGTGTGTTTGCATATTTTTCTGGTGAGTTGCGCTGGCGTTTTATATATTAGGGTAGCGTTCTGGCCCATTCCGGGTACTTTTTCGTAATACAATGTAGATTTTGGGCAGTAATGGGTTAATGACAGCATATTGGTGCACCTTTCTCATTTCAAGATGTTCTTCATGTTTGTTTGCATCATTTTCAGGTGAGTTTCACTGCCGTTTTATATATTAGGATACCGTTCTGGCCCGTTCCGGGTACTTTTTCAGGATAAAATGTAGATTTTGTGCAGTAATGTGTTAATGACAGCATTGGTGAAGCTTTCTCATTTCAAAATGTTATTAGTGCACCTTTCTCATTTCAAAATATTCTTCATGTGTGTTTGCATCATTTTCAGGTGAGTTTCGCTGCCATTTTATAAATTAGGGTAGCGTTCTGGGCCGTTCCGGGTACTTTTTCATGTTAAAAAGTAGATTTTGGGCAGTAATAGGTTAATCACAGCATACTGGTGCACCTTTCTCATTTCAAAATGTTCTTGATGTGTGTTTACATCATTTTCAGGTTAGTTTTGCTGCCGTTTTATATATTACGGTAGCGTTCCGTGTACTTTTTCATGATAAAATGCAGATTTTGTGCAGTAATGGGTTAATTACAGCATATTGGTGCAGCTTTCTCATTTCAAAATGTTCTTCATGTGTGTTTGCATAATTTTCTGGTGAGTTGCGCTGGCGTTTTATATATTAGTGTGGCGTTCTGGCCCGTTCCGGGTACTTTTTCGTAATACAATGTAGATTTTGGGCAGTAATGGGTTAATGGCAGCATACTGGTGCACCTTTCTCATTTCAAAATGTTCTTGATGTGTGTTTGCATCATTTTCAGGTTAGTTTTGCTGCCGTTTTATATATTACGGTAGCGTTCCGGGTATTTTTTCATGATAAAATGCAGATTTTGTGCAGTAATGGGTTAATTACAGCATATTGGTGCAGCTTTCTCATTTCAAAATGTTCTTCATGTGTGTTTGCATAATTTTCTGGTGAGTTGCGCTGGCGTTTTATATATGAGGGTAGCATTCCGGCCCGTTCCGGGTACTTTTTCGTGATAAAATGTAGATTTTGGCCAGTAATGGATTAATGACAGCATAATGGTGCACCTTTCTCATTTCAAAATGTTCTTCATGTGTGTTTGCATCATTTTCAGGTGAGTTTCGCTGTCATTTTATATATTACTGTAGCGTTCCGGGTACTTTTCCATGATAAAATGCAGATTTTGTGCAGTAATGGGTTAATTACAGCATATTGGTGCAGCTTTCTCATTTCAAAATGTTCTTCATGTGTGTTTGCATAATTTTCTGGTGAGTTGCGCTGGCGTTTTATATATTAGGGTAGCGTTCTGGCCCGTTCCGGGTACTTTTTCGTAATACAATGTAGATTTTGGGCAGTAATGGGTTAATGGCAGCATATTGGTGCACCTTTCTCATTTCAAGATGTTCTTCATGTTTGTTTGCATCATTTTCAGGTGAGTTTCACTGCCATTTTATATATTAGGGTACCGTTCTGGCCGGTTCCGGGTACGTTTTCAGGATAAAATGTAGATTTTGTGCAGTAATGGGTTAATGACAGCATATTGGTACAGCTTTCTCATTTCAGAATGTTCTTCATGTGTGTTTGCTTAATTTTCGGGCGAGTTGCACTGGCGTTTCATATATTAGGGTAGCGTTCCGGCCCGTTCCGGCCCGTTCAGGGTACTTTTTCATAATACAATGTAGATTTTGGGCAGTAATGGGTTAATCACAGCATATTGGTGCACCTTTCTCATTTCAAAATGTTCTTCATGTGTGTTTGCATCATTTTCAGGTTAGTTTTGCTGCCATTTTATATATTACGGTAGCGTTCCAGGTACTTTTTCATGATAAAATGCAGATTTTGTGCAGTAATGGGTTAATGACAGCATATTGGTGCAGCTTTCTCATTTCAAAATGTTCTTCATGTGTGTTTGCATAATTTTCTGGTGAGTTGCTCTGGCGTTTTATATATTAGGGTAGCGTTCTGGCCCGTTCCGGGTACTTTTTCGTAATACAATGTAGATTTTGGGCAGTAATGGGTTAATGGCAGCATACTGGTGCACCTTTCTCATTTCAAGATGTTCTTCATGTGTGTTTGCATCATTTTCAGGTAAGTGTTGCTGCCGTTTTATATATTAGGGTAGCGTTCTGGCCCGTTCCGGGTACTTTTTCATGATAAAATATAGGTTTTTGGCAGTAATGGGTTAATGACAGCATATTTGTGCACCTTTCTCATTTCAAAATGTTCTTCATGTGTGTTTGCATCATTTTCAGGTGAGTTTCGCTGCCATTTTATATATTACGGTAGCGTTCCGGGTACTTTTTCATGATAAAATGCAGATTTTGTGCAGTAATGGGTTAATGGCAGCATATTGGTGCAGTTTTCTCATTTCAAAACGTTCTTCATGTGTGTTTGCATATTTTTCTGGTGAGTTGCGCTGGCGTTTTATATATTAGGGTAGCGTTCTGGCCCATTCCGGGTACTTTTTCGTAATACAATGTAGATTTTGGGCAGTAATGGGTTAATGACAGCATATTGGTGCACCTTTCTCATTTCAAGATGTTCTTCATGTTTGTTTGCATCATTTTCAGGTGAGTTTCACTGCCGTTTTATATATTAGGATACCGTTCTGGCCCGTTCCGGGTACTTTTTCAGGATAAAATGTAGATTTTGTGCAGTAATGTGTTAATGACAGCATTGGTGAAGCTTTCTCATTTCAAAATGTTATTAGTGCACCTTTCTCATTTCAAAATATTCTTCATGTGTGTTTGCATCATTTTCAGGTCAGTTTCGCTGCCATTTTATAAATTAGGGTAGCGTTCTGGGCCGTTCCGGGTACTTTTTCATGTTAAAAAGTAGATTTTGGGCAGTAATGGGTTAATCACAGCATACTGGTGCACCTTTCTCATTTCAAAATGTTCTTGATGTGTGTTTGCATCATTTTCAGGTTAGTTTTGCTGCCGTTTTATATATTACGGTAGCGTTCCGTGTACTTTTTCATGATAAAATGCAGATTTTGTGCAGTAATGGGTTAATTACAGCATATTGGTGCAGCTTTCTCATTTCAAAATGTTCTTCATGTGTGTTTGCATAATTTTCTGGTGAGTTGCGCTGGCGTTTTATATATTAGTGTGGCGTTCTGGCCCGTTCCGGGTACTTTTTCGTAATACAATGTAGATTTTGGGCAGTAATGGGTTAATGGCAGCATACTGGTGCACCTTTCTCATTTCAAAATGTTCTTGATGTGTGTTTGCATCATTTTCAGGTTAGTTTTGCTGCCGTTTTATATATTACGGTAGCGTTCCGGGTATTTGTTCATGATAAAATGCAGATTTTGTGCAGTAATGGGTTAATTACAGCATATTGGTGCAGCTTTCTCATTTCAAAATGTTCTTCATGTGTGTTTGCATAATTTTCTGGTGAGTTGCGCTGGCGTTTTATATATTAGGGTAGCATTCCGGCCTGTTCCGGGTACTTTTTCGTGATAAAATGTAGATTTTGACCAGTAATGAATTAATGACAGCATAATGGTGCACCTTTCTCATTTCAAAATGTTCTTCATGTGTGTTTGCATCATTTTCAGGTTAGTTTTGCTGCCATTTTATATATTACGGTAGCGTTCCAGGTACTTTTTCATGATAAAATGCAGATTTTGTGCAGTAATGGGTTAATGACAGCATATTGGTGCAGCTTTCTCATTTCAAAATGTTCTTCATGTGTGTTTGCATAATTTTCTGGTGAGTTGCTCTGGCGTTTTATATATTAGGGTAGCGTTCTGGCCCGTTCCGGGTACTTTTTCATAATACAATGCAGATTTTGGGCAGTAATGAGTTAATGACAGCATTTTGGTGCACCTTTCTCATTTCAAGATGTTCTTCATGTGTGTTTGCATCATTTTCAGGTTAGTGTTGCTGCCGTTTTATATATTAGGGTAGCGTTCTGGCCCGTTCCAGGTACTTTTTCATGATAAAATGTAGGTTTTGGGCAGTAATGGGTTAATGACAGCATAATTGTGCACCTTTCTCATTTCAAAATGTTCTTCATGTGTGTTTGCATCATTTTCAGGTGAGTTTCACTGCCGTTTTATATATTAGGCTACCATTCTGGCTCTTTCCGGGTACTTTTTCAGGATAAAATGTAGATTTTGAGCAAGCAGTAATGGCTCAATGATAGCATATTGGTGCACCATTCTCATTTCAAAATGTTCTTCATGTTTGTTTGCATCAGTTTCAGGTGAGTTTCACTGCCGTTTGATATGTAACGGTAGCGTTCCGGCCCGTTCTGGGTACTTTTTCGTGACAAAATGTAGATTTTGGGCAGTAATGGGTTAATGACAGCATATTGTTGCACCTTTCTCATTTCAAAATTTTCTTCATGTGTGGTTACATCATTTTCAGGTGCGTTTCGCTGCCTTTTTATATATATTAGGGTAGCGTTCCGGCCCGTTCCGGGTACTTTTTCAGGATGAAATGCAGATTTTGAGCAATAATGGGTTAATGACAGCATATTAGTGCATATTTCTCATTATAAAATGTTATTAGTGCACCTTTCTCATTTCGAAATATTCTTCATGTGTGTTTGCATCATTTTCAGGTGAGTTTCGCTGCCATTTTATAAATTAGGGTAGAGTTCCAGGACGTTCCATGAACTTTTCTTTTCGTGATAAAATGTAGATTTTGGGCAGTAATGGGTTAATGTCAGCATATTGTTTGCACCTTCCTCATTTCAAAATGTTCTTCATGTGTGTTTGCATCATTTTCAGGTGATTTTCGCTACCGTTTTATATACTAGGGTAGCGTTCCATCCCGTTCAGTGTACTTTTTCGTAATTAAATGTAGATTTTGTGCAGTAATGGGTTAATGACAGCATATTGGTGCACCTTTCTAATTTCAAAATGTTCTTCATGTGTGTTTGCATCTTTTTCAGGTGAGTTTCACTGCCGTTTTACATATTAGGGTACCGTTCTGGTTCTTTCCGGGTACTTTTTCAGGATAAAATGTAGATTTTGAGCAGTAATGGGTTAATGACAGCATATTGGTGCAGCTTTCTCATTTCAAAATGTTATTAGTGCACCTTTCTCATTTCAAAATATTCTTCATGTGTGTTTGCATCATTTTCAGGTGGGTTTCGCTGCCATTTTATAAATTAGGGTAGAGTTCCAGGACGTTCCATGTACTTTTCTTTTTGTGATAAAATGTAGATTTTGGGCAGTAATGGGTAAATGACAGCATATTGGTGCACCTTTCTCATTTCAAAATGTTCTTCATGTGTGTTTGCATCATTTTCAGGTTAGTTTTGCTGCCGTTTTATATATTAGGGTAGCGTTCTTGGCCGTTCCGGGTACTTTTTCATGTTAAAAAGTCGATTTTGGGCAGTAATGGGTTAATCACAGATTACTGGTGCACCTTTCTCATTTCAAAATGTACTTCATGTGTGTTTGCATCATTTTCAGGTGAGTTTTGCTGCCATTTTATATATTAGGGTAGCGTTCCGTGTACTTATTCATGATAAAATGCAGATTTTGTGCAGTAATGGGTTAATTACAGCATATTGGTTCAGCTTTCTCATTTCAAAATGTTCTTCATGTGTGTTTGCATAATTTTCTGGTGAGTTGCGCTGGCGTTTTATATATTAGTGTGGCGTTCTGGCCCGTTCCGGGTACTTTTTCGTAATACAATGTAGATTTTGGGCAGTAATGGGTTAATGGCAGCATACTGGTGCACCTTTCTCATTTCAAAATGTTCTTGATGTGTGTTTGCATCATTTTCAGGTTAGTTTTGCTGCCGTTTTATATATTAGGGTAGCATTCCGGCCCGTTCCGGGTACTTTTTCGTGATAAAATGTAGATTTTGGCCAGTAATGGATTAATGACAGCATAATGGTGCACCTTTCTCATTTCAAAATGTTCTTCATGTGTGTTTGCATCATTTTCAGGTGAGTTTCGCTGTCATTTTATATATTACGGTAGCGTTCCGGGAATTTTTTCATGATAAAATGCAGATTTTCTGCAGTAATGGGTTAATGACATCATATTGGTACAGCTTTCTCATTTCAGAATGTTCTTCATGTGTGTTTGCTTAATTTTCTGGCGAGTTGCACTGGCGTTTCATATATTAGGGTAGCGTTCCGGCCCGTTCAGGGTACTTTTTCATAATACTATGTAGATTTTGGGCAGGAATGGGTTAATGACAGCATATTGGTGCACCTTTCTCATTTCAAGATGTTCTTCATGTTTGTTTGCCTCATTTTCAGGTGAGTTTCACTGCCATTTTATATATTAGGGAACCGTTCTGGCCCGTTCCGGGTACTTTTTCAGGATAAAATGGAGAATTTGTGCAGTAATGGGTTAATGACAGCATATTGGTACAGCTTTCTCATTTCAGAATGTTCTTCATGTGTGTTTGCTTAATTTTCGGGCGAGTTGCACTGGCGTTTCATATATTAGGGTAGCGTTCCGGCCCGTTCCGGCCCGTTCAGGGTACTTTTTCATAATACAATGTAGATTTTGGGCAGTAATGGGTTAATCACAGCATATTGGTGCACCTTTCTCATTTCAAAATGTTCTTCATGTGTGTTTGCATCATTTTCAGGTTAGTTTTGCTGCCATTTTATATATTACGGTAGCGTTCCAGGTACTTTTTCATGATAAAATGCAGATTTTGTGCAGTAATGGGTTAATGACAGCATATTGGTGCAGCTTTCTCATTTCAAAATGTTCTTCATATGTGTTTGCATAATTTTCTGGTGAGTTGCTCTGGCGTTTTATATATTAGGGTAGCGTTCTGGCCCGTTCCGGGTACTTTTTCGTAATACAATGTAGATTTTGGGCAGTAATGGGTTAATGGCAGCATACTGGTGCACCTTTCTCATTTCAAGATGTTCTTCATGTGTGTTTGCATCATTTTCAGGTGAATTTTGCTGCCTTTTTATATATTAGGGTAGCTTTCCGGCCGGTACCGCGTACTTTTTCGTGCGAAAATGTAGATTTTGGGCAGTAATGGGTTAATGACAGCACATTGTTCAACCATCCCCATTTCCAAAATTTTCTTCATGTGTGTTTGCATCATTTTAAGGTGAGTTTTGCTGCCTTTTTATATATTAGGGTAGCGTTCTGGCCAGTACCGATTACTTTTTTGTTTGAAAATGTAGATTTTGGGCAGTAACGGGTTAATGACAGAACATTGTTCAACTTTCCCCATTTCCAAAATGTTCTTCATGTGTGTTTGCATCATTTTAAAGTGAGTTTTGCTGCATTTTTTTATATTAGAGTAACGTTCCGGCTCGTTCCAGGTATTTTTTCGTGTGAAAATGTAGATTTTGGGCAATAATGGGTTTATGACAGCACATTGTTCAACCTTCCCCATTTCTAAAATGTTGTTCATGTGTGTTTACATTATTTTCAGGTGAGTTTTGCTGCCGTTTTGTATGTTAGGGTAGTGTTCCGGCCCGTTCCAGGTACTTTTTTGTGAAAATGCAGATTTTGGGCAGTAATGGGTTAATGACAGCACATAGTTCTGCGTTCCCCATTTCCAAAATGTTCTTCATGTGTGTTTACATTATTTTCAGGTGAGTTTTGCTGCCTTTCTATATATTAGGGTAGTGTTCCGGCCGGTACCGCATACTTTTTTGTGTGAAAATGTAGAATTTGGGCAGTAATGGGTTAATGACAGCACATTGTTCAACCTTCCCATTTCCAAAATGTTCTTCATGTGTGTTTGCATCATTTTAAAGTGAGTTTTGCTGCCTTTTTATATTTTAGGGTAGCATTCCAGCTGGTACGGGTACTTTTTCGTTTGAAAATGTGGATTTTGGGCAGTAATGCGTTAATGACAGCACATAGTTTTGCCTTCCCCATTTCCAAAAAGTTTTTCATGTGTGTTTGCATCATTTTTAGGTGAATTTTGCTGCCGTTTTATATAATACGGTAGCGTTCCGGCCCGTTCCAGTTACTTTTTTGTGTGAAAATTGTTAATGGGTTAACGACATCACGTTGTTCAACCTTCCCCATTTCCAAAATGTTCTTCATGTGTGTTTGCATCATTTTAAGTTGAGTTTTGCTGCCTTTTTATATATTAGGGTAGTGTTCCGGCTGGTACGGCGTACTTTTTTGTGTGAAAATGTAGATTTTGGGCAGTAATGGGTTAATGACAGCACATTGTTCAACCTTCCCATTTCCAAAATGTTCTTCATGTGTGTTTGCATCATTTTAAAGTGAGTTTTGCTGCCTTTTTATATTTTAGGGTAGCATTCCAGCGTGTACGGGTACTTTTTCGTTTGAAAATGTGGATTTTGGGCAGTAATGCGTTAATGACAGCACATAGTTTTGCCTTCCCCATTTCCGAAATGTTCTTCATGTGTGTTTGCATCATTTTTAGGTGAATTTTGCTGCCGTTTTATATAATACGGTAGCGTTCCGGGCCGTTCCACTTACTTTTTTGTGTGAAAATTGTTAATGGGTTAACGATATCAGGTTGTTCAACCTTCCCCATTTCCAAAATGTTCTTCATGTGTGTTTGCATCATTGTCAGGTGAGTTTTTCTGCCGTTTTATATATTAGGGTAGCATTCCGGCCCGTTCCGGATAGATTTTTGTGTGAAAATTGTTAATGGGTTAACTACATCACATTGTTCAATTTCCAAAATGTGAGTTTTTCTGCCGTTTTATATATTAGGGCAGCATTCCGGCCCGTTCTGGGTACTTTTTCGTCGGATGATGTAGATTTTGGGCAGTAATGGGTTAATGACAGCACATTGTTCAACCTTCTACATTTCCAAAATGCTCTTCATGTGTGTAGAATTTGGGCAGTAATGGGTTAACGACATCACATTGTTCAACCTTCTCCATTTCCAAAATGTTCTTCATGTGTGTTTGCATCCTTGTCAGGTGAGTTTTGCTGCTGTTTTATATATTAGGATAGCATTCTGGCCCGTTCCGGGTACTTTTTCATGGGAAAATGTAGATTTTGGGCACTAATGGCTTAATGACAGTATATTGTTCAACCTTCCCCATTTCCAAAATGTTCTTCATCTGCATTTGCATCATTGCCAGGTGAGTTTTGCTGCCGTTTTGTATGTTAGGGTAGTGTTCCGGCCCGTTCCGGGTACTTTTTTGTGTGAAAATGCAGATTTTGGGCAGTAATGGGTTAATGACAGCACATAGCTCTGCCTTCTCCATTTCCAAAATGTTCTTCATGTGTGTTTGCATCATTGTCAGGTGAGTTTTGCTGCCGTTTTATATATTTGGGTAACATTCCGGCCAGTTCTGTGTGCTTTTTCGTGGGAGAATTTTGATTTTGGGAACTAATGGGTTAATGACAGCACATTGTTCAACCTTCCCCATTTCTAAAATGTTGTTCATGTGTGTTTACATTATTTGCAGGTGAGTTTTGCTGCCGTTTTGTATGTTAGGGTAGTGTTCCGGCCCGTTCCAGGTACTTTTTTGTGAAAATGCAGATTTTGGGCAGTAATGGGTTAATGACAGCACATAGTTCTGCCTTCCCCATTTCCAAAATGTTCTTCATGTGTGTTTACATTATTTTCAGGTGAGTTTTGCTGCCGTTCTATATATTAGGGAAGAATTCCGGCCCGTTCCGGGTACATTTTTGTGTGAAAATTGAGATTTTGGGCAGTAATGGGTTAATGTCAGCACATTGTTCAACCATCCCCATTTCCAAAATGTTCTTCATGTGTGTTTGCATCATTTTAAGGTGAGTTTTGCTTCCTTTTTATATTTTAGGGTAGCATTCCAGCTGGTACGGGTACTTTTTCGTTTGAAAATGTAGATTTTGGGCAGTAATGCGTTAATGACAGCACATAGTTTTGCCTTCCCCATTTCCAAAATGTTCTTCATGTGTGTTTGCATCATTTTTAGGTGAATTTTGCTGCCGTTTTATATAACAGGGTAGCGTTCCGGCCCGTTCCAGGTACTTTTTTGTGTGAAAATTGTTAATGGGTTAACGACATCACGTTGTTCAGCCTTCCCCATTTCCAAAATGTTCTTCATGTGTGTTTGCATCATTGTCAGGTGAGTTTTTCTGCCGTTTTATATATTAGGGTAGCATTCCGGCCCGTTCCGGATAGATTTTTGTGTGAAAATTGTTAATGGGTTAACGACATCACATTGTTCAATTTCCAAAATGTGAATTTTGCTGCCGTTTTATATAATAGGGTAGCGTTCTGGCCCTTTCCAGGTACTTTTTTGTGTGAAACGTGTTAATGGGTTAACAACATCACATTGTTCAACCATCCCAATTTCCAAAATGTTCTTCATGTTTGGTTGCATCATTGTCAGGTGAGTTTTTCTGCCGTTTTATGTATTAGGGTAGCATTCCGGCCCGTTCTGGGTACTTTTTCGTGGGATGATGTAGACTTTGGGCAGTAATGGGTTAATGACAGCACATTGTTCAACCTTCTACATTTCCAAAATGTTTTCATGTGCGTTTGCATCATTGTCAGGTGAGTTTTGCTGCCGTTTTATATATTAGGGTAGCGTTCCAGCCGGTACCGGGTACTTTTTCGTTTGAAAATGTAGATTTTGGGCAATAATGGGTTAATGACAGCACATTGTTCAACATTCCACATTTCCAAAATGCTCTTCATGTGTGTAGAATTTGGGCAGTAATGGGTTAAAAACATCACATTGTTTCACCTTCTCCGTTTCCAAAATGTTCTTCATGTGTGTTTGCATCATTGTCAGGTGAGTTTTGCTGCTGTTTTATATATTAGGGTAGCATTCTGGCCCGTTCCGGGTACTTTTTCGTGGGAAAATGTAGATTTTGGGCACTAATGGCTTAATGACAGTACATTGTTCAACCGTCCCCATTTCCGAAATGTTCTTCATCTGCATTTGCATCATTGTCAGGTGAGTTTTGCTGCCGTTTTGTATGTTAGGGTAGCGTTCCAGCCCGTTCCGGGTACTTTTTTGTGTGAAAATGCAGATTTTGGGCAGTAATGGGTTAATGACAGCATATAGCTCTGCCTTCCCCATTTCCAAAATGTTCTTCACGTGTGTTTGCATCATTGTCAGGTGAATTTTGGTGCAGTTTTATATATTAGGGTAGTGTTCCGGCCGGTACTGCATACTTTTTTATGTGAAAATGTAGATTTTGGGCAGTAATGGGTTAATGACAGCACATTGTTCTGCCTTCCCCATTTGCAAAGTGTTCTTCATGTTTGTTTGCATCATTTTAAGGTGAGTTTTGCTGCCTTTTTATATATTAGGGTAGCGTTCCGGCCGGTACCGCGTACTTTTTCGTGCGAAATGTAGATTTTGGGCAGTAATAGGTTAATGACAGCACATTGTTCAACCTTCCCCATTTCTGAAATGTTGTTCATGTGTGTTTACATTATTTGCAGGTGAGTTTTGCTGCCGTTTTGTATGTTAGGGTAGTGTTCCGGCCCGTTCCAGGTACTTTTTTGTGAAAATGCAGATTTTGGGCAGTAATGGGTTAATGACAGCACATAGTTCTGCCTTCCCCATTTCCAAAATGTTCTTCATGTGTGTTTACATTATTTTCAGGTGAGTTTTGCTGCCGTTTTATATATTAGGGTAGAATTCCGGCCCGTTACGGGTACATTTTTGTGTGAAAATTGAGATTTTGGGCAGTAATGGGTTAATGTCAGCACATTGTTCAACCATCCCCATTTCCGAAATGTTCTTCATGTGTGTTTGCATCATTTTAAGGTGAGTATTGCTGCCTTTTTATATTTTAGAGTAGTATTCCAGCTGGTACGGGTAATTTTTCGTTTCAAAATGTAGATTTTGGGCAGTAATGCGTTAATGACAGCAGATAGTTTTGCCTTCCCCATTTCCAAAATGTTCTTCATGTGTGTTTGCATCATTTTTAGGTGAATTTTGCTGCCGTTTTATATAATAGGGTAGCATTCCGGCCCGTTCCAGGTACTTTTTTGTGTGAAAATTGTTAATGGGTTAACAACATCACGTTGTTCAACCTTCCCCATTTCCAAAATGTTCTTCATGTGTGTTTGCATCATTGTCAGGTGAGTTTTTCTGCCATTTTATATATTAGGGTAGCATTCCGGCCCGTTCCGGATAGATTTTTGTGTGAAACGTGTTAATGGGTTAACGACATCATATTGTTCAACCATCCCCATTTCCAAAATGTTCTTCATGTGTGGTTGCATCATTGTCAGGTGAGTTTTTCTGCCGTTTTATATATTAGGGTAGCATTCCGGCCCGTTCTGGGTACTTTTTCGTGGGATGATGTAGATTTTGGGCAGTAATGGGTTAATGACAGCACATTGTTCAACCTTCTACATTTCCAAAATGTTTTCATGTGCGTTTGCATCATTGTCAGGTGAGTTTTGCTGCCGTTTTATATATTAGGGTAGCGTTCCAGCAAGTACCGGGTACTTTTTGGTTTGAAAATGTAGATTTTGGGCAATAATGGGTTAATGACAGCACATTGTTCAACATTCCCCATTTCCAAAATGCTCTTCATGTGTATAGAATTTGGGCAGTAATGGCTTAATGACAGTACATTGTTCAACCTTCTCCATTTCCAAAATGTTCTTCATCTGCATTTGCATCATTGTCAGGTGAGTTTTGCTGCAGTTTTGTATGTTAGGATAGCGTTCCGGGGCGTTCCGGGTACTTTTTTGTCAAAATGCAGATTTTGAGCAGTAATGGGTTAATGACAGCACATAGTTCTGCCTTCCCCGTTTCCAAAATGTTCTTTGTGTGTGTTTGCATTATTTTCAGTTGAGTTGTGCTGCCATTTTGTATGCTAGCATAGCGTTCCGGCTCGTTCCGGGTACTTTTTTGTGTTAAAATGCAGATTTTGGGCAGTAATGGGTTAATGACAGCACATAGCTCTGCCTTCCCCATTTCCAAAATGTTCTTCATGTGTGTTTGCATCATTGTCAGGTGAATTTTGCTGCTGTTTTTATATTAGGGTAGCGTTCCTGCCGGTACTGCATACTTGTTTATGTGAAAATGTAGATTTTGGGCAGTAATGGGTTAATGACACCACATAGCTCTGCCTTCCCCATTTCCAAAATGTTCTTCATGTTTGTTTGCATCATTGTCAGGTGAATTTTGCTGCCTTTTTATATATTAGGGTAGCTTTCCGGCCGGTACCGCGTACTTTTTCGTGCGAAAATGTAGATTTTGGGCAGTAATGGGTTAATGACAGCACATTGTTCAACCATCCCCATTTCCAAAATTTTCTTCATGTGTGTTTGCATCATTTTAAGGTGAGTTTTGCTGCCTTTTTATATATTAGGGTAGCGTTCTGGCCAGTACCGATTACTTTTTTGTTTGAAAATGTAGATTTTGGGCAGTAACGGGTTAATGACAGAACATTGTTCAACTTTCCCCATTTCCAAAATGTTGTTCATGTGTGTTTACATTATTTTCAGGTGAGTTTTGCTGCCGTTTTGTATGTTAGGGTAGTGTTCCGGCCCGTTCCAGGTACTTTTTTGTGAAAATGCAGATTTTGGGCAGTAATGGGTTAATGACAGCACATAGTTCTGCGTTCCCCATTTCCAAAATGTTCTTCATGTGTGTTTACATTATTTTCAGGTGAGTTTTGCTGCCTTTCTATATATTAGGGTAGTGTTCCGGCCGGTACCGCATACTTTTTTGTGTGAAAATGTAGAATTTGGGCAGTAATGGGTTAATGACAGCACATTGTTCAACCTTCCCATTTCCAAAATGTTCTTCATGTGTGTTTGCATCATTTTAAAGTGAGTTTTGCTGCCTTTTTATATTTTAGGGTAGCATTCCAGCTGGTACGGGTACTTTTTCGTTTGAAAATGTGGATTTTGGGCAGTAATGCGTTAATGACAGCACATAGTTTTGCCTTCCCCATTTCCAAAAAGTTTTTCATGTGTGTTTGCATCATTTTTAGGTGAATTTTGCTGCCGTTTTATATAATACGGTAGCGTTCCGGCCCGTTCCAGTTACTTTTTTGTGTGAAAATTGTTAATGGGTTAACGACATCACGTTGTTCAACCTTCCCGATTTCCAAAATGTTCTTCATGTGTGTTTGCATCATTTTAAGTTGAGTTTTGCTGCCTTTTTATATATTAGGGTAGTGTTCCGGCCGGTACGGCGTACTTTTTTGTGTGAAAATGTAGATTTTGGGCAGTAATGGGTTAATGACAGCACATTGTTCAACCTTCCCATTTCCAAAATGTTCTTCATGTGTGTTTGCATCATTTTAAAGTGAGTTTTGCTGCCTTTTTATATTTTAGGGTAGCATTCCAGCGTGTACGGGTACTTTTTCGTTTGAAAATGTGGATTTTGGGCAGTAATGCGTTAATGACAGCACATAGTTTTGCCTTCCCCATTTCCAAAATGTTCTTCATGTGTGTTTGCATCATTTTTAGGTGAATTTTGCTGCCGTTTTATATAATACGGTAGCGTTCCGGGCCGTTCCACTTACTTTTTTGTGTGAAAATTGTTAATGGGTTAACGATATCAGGTTGTTCAACCTTCCCCATTTCCAAAATGTTCTTCATGTGTGTTTGCATCATTGTCAGGTGAGTTTTTCTGCCGTTTTATATATTAGGATAGCATTCTGGCCCGTTCCGGGTACTTTTTCATGAGAAAATGTAGATTTTGGGCACTAATGGCTTAATGACAGTATATTGTTCAACCTTCCCCATTTCCAAAATGTTCTTCATCTGCATTTGCATCATTGCCAGGTCAGTTTTGCTGCCGTTTTGTATGTTAGGGTAGCGTTCCGGCCCGTTCCGGGTACTTTTTTGTGTGAAAATGCAGATTTTGGGCAGTAATGGGTTAATGACAGCACATAGCTCTGCCTTCTCCATTTCCAAAATGTTCTTCATGTGTGTTTGCATCATTGTCAGGTGAGTTTTGCTGCCGTTTTATATATTTGGGTAACATTCCGGCCAGTTCTGTGTGCTTTTTCGTGGGAGAATTTTGATTTTGGGAACGAATGGGTTAATGACAGCACATTGTTCAACCTTCCCCATTTCTAAAATGTTGTTCATGTGTGTTTACATTATTTGCAGGTGAGTTTTGCTGCCGTTTTGTATGTTAGGGTAGTGTTCCGGCCCGTTCCAGGTACTTTTTTGTGAAAATGCAGATTTTGGGCAGTAATGGGTTAATGACAGCACATAGTTCTGCCTTCCCCATTTCCAAAATGTTCTTCATGTGTGTTTACATTATTTTCAGGTGAGTTTTTCTGCCGTTCTATATATTAGGGAAGAATTCCGGCCCGTTCCGGTTACATTTTTGTGTGAAAATTGAGATTTTGGGCAGTAATGGGTTAATGACAGCACATTGTTCAACATTCCACATTTCCAAAATGCTCTTCATGTGTGTAGAATTTGGGCAGTAATGGGTTAAAAACATCACATTGTTCAACCTTCTCCGTTTCCAAAATGTTCTTCATGTGTGTTTGCATCATTGTCAGGTGAGTTTTGCTGCTGTTTTATATATTAGGGTAGCATTCTGGCCCGTTCCGGGTACTTTTTCGTGGGAAAATGTAGATTTTGGGCACTAATGGCTTAATGACAGTACATTGTTCAACCTTCCCCATTTCCAAAATGTTCTTCATCTGCATTTGCATCATTGTCAGGTGAGTTTTGCTGCCGTTTTGTATGTTAGGGTAGCGTTCCAGCCCGTTCCGGGTACTTTTTTGTGTGAAAATGCAGATTTTGGGCAGTAATGGGTTAATGACAGCATATAGCTCTGCCTTCCCCATTTCCAAAATGTTCTTCACGTGTGTTTGCATCATTGTCAGGTGAGTTTTTCTGCCTTTTATATATTAGGGTAGCATTCCGGCCCGTTCTGGGTACTTTTTCGTGGGATAATGTAGATTTTGGGCAGTAACGGGTTAATGACAGCACATTGTTCAACCTTCCACATTTCCAAAACGTTTTCATGTGCGTTTGCATCATTGTCAGGTGAGTTTTGCTGCCGTTTTATATATTAGGGTAGCATTCCGGCCCGTTCCGGCTACTTTTTCGTGGGAAGATTTTGATTTTGGGCACTAATGGGTTAATTACAGTACATTGTTCAACCATCCCCATTAGCAAAATGTTCTTCATGTGTGTTTACATTATTTTCAGGTGAGTTTTGCTGCCGTTCTATATATTACGGTAGCATTCCGGCCCGTTCCGGGTACATTTTTGTGTGAAAATTGAGATTTTGGGCAGTAATGGGTTAATGTCAGCACATTGTTCAACCATCCCCATTTCCAAAATGTTGTTCATGTGTGTTTGCATCATTTTAAGGTGAGTTTTGCTGCCTTTTTATATTTTAGAGTAGTATTCCAGCTGGTACGGGTAATTTTTCGTTTGAAAATGTAGATTTTGGGCAGTAATGCGTTAATGACAGCACATAGTTTTGCCTTCCCCATTTCCAAAATGTTCTTCATGTGTGTTTGCATCATTGTCAGGTGAGTTTTTCTGCCGTTTTATATATTAGGGTAGCATTCCGGCCCGTTCCGGATAGATTTTTGTGTGAAACGTGTTAATGGGTTAACGACATCATATTGTTCAACCATCCCCATTTCCAAAATGTTCTTCATGTGTGGTTGCATCATTGTCAGGTGAGTTTTTCTGCCGTTTTATATATTAGGGTAGCATTCCGGCCCGTTCTGGGTACTTTTTCGTGGGATGATGTAGATTTTGGGCAGTAATGGGTTAATGACAGCACATTGTTCAACCTTCTACATTTCCAAAATGTTTTCATGTGCGTTTGCATCATTGTCAGGTGAGTTTTGCTGCCGTTTTATATATTAGGGTAGCGTTCCAGCCGGTACCGGGTACTTTTTGGTTTGAAAATGTAGATTTTGGGCAATAATGGGTTAATGACAGCACATTGTTCAACATTCCCCATTTCCAAAATGCTCTTCATGTGTATAGAATTTGGGCAGTAATGGGTTAACGACATCACATTGTTCAACCTTCTCCATTTCCAAAATGTTCTTCATGTGTGTTTGCATCATTGTCAGGTGAGTTTTGCTGCTGTTTTATATATTAGGGTAGCATTCTGGCCCGTTCCGGGTACTTTTTCGTGGGAAAATGTAGATTTTGGGCACTAATGGCGTAATGACAGTACATTGTTCAACCTTCCCCATTTCCAAAATGTTCTTCATCTGCATTTGCATCATTGTCAGGTGAGTTTTGCTGCAGTTTTGTATGTTAGGATAGCGTTCCGGGGCGTTCCGGGTACTTTTTTGTCAAAATGCAGATTTTGGGCAGTAATGGGTTAATGACAGCACATAGTTCTGCCTTCCCCGTTTCCAAAATGTTCTTTGTGTGTGTTTGCATTATTTTCAGGTGAGTTGTGCTGCCATTTTGTATGCTAGCGTAGCGTTCCGGCTCGTTCCGGGTACTTTTTTGTGTTAAAATGCAGATTTTGGGCAGTAATGGGTTAATGACAGCACATAGCTCTGCCTTCCCCATTTCCAAATGTTCTTCATGTGTGTTTGCATCATTGTCAGGTGAATTTTGCTGCTGTTTTTTATATTAGGGTAGCGTTCCTGCCGGTACTGCATACTTGTTTATGTGAAAATGTAGATTTTGGGCAGTAATGGGTTAATGACAGCACATTGTTCTGCCTTCCCCATTTACAAAATGTTCCTCATGTTTGTTTGCATCATTTTAAGGTGAGTTTTGCTGCCTTTTTATATATTAGGGTAGCTTTCCGGCCGGTACCGCGTACTTTTTCGTGCAAAAATGTAGATTTTGGGCAGTAATGGGTTAATGACAGCACATTGTTCAACCATCCCCATTTCCAAAATTTTCTTCATTTGTGTTTGCATCATTTTAAGGTGAGTTTTGCTGCCTTTTTATATATTAGGGTAGCGTTCTGGCCAGTACCGATTACTTTTTTGTTTGAAAATGTAGATTTTGGGCAGTAACGGGTTAATGACAGAACATTGTTCAACTTTCCCCATTTCCAAAATGTTCTTCATGTGTGTTTGCATCATTTTAAAGTGAGTTTTGCTGCATTTTTTTATATTAGAGTAACGTTCCGGCTCGTTCCAGGTACTTTTTCGTGTGAAAATGTAGATTTTGGGCAATAATGGGTTAATGACAGCACATTGTTCAACCTTCCCCATTTCTAAAATGTTGTTCATGTGTGTTTACATTATTTTCAGGTGAGTTTTGCTGCCGTTTTGTATGTTAGGGTAGTGTTCCGGCCCTTTCCAGGTACTTTTTTGTGAAAATGCAGATTTTGGGCAGTAATGGGTTAATGACAGCACATAGTTCTGCGTTCCCCATTTCCAAAATGTTCTTCATGTGTGTTTACATTATTTTCAGGTGAGTTTTGCTGCCTTTCTATTTATTAGGGTAGCATTCCGGCCCGTTCCGTGTACATTTTTGTGTGAAAATTGAGATTTTGGGCAGTAATGGGTTAATGTCAGCACATTGTTCAACCATCCCCATTTCCAAAATGTTCTTCATGTGTGTTTTCATCATTTTAAGGTGAGTTTTGCTGCCTTTTCATATATTAGGGTAGTGTTCCGGCCGGTACAGCGTACTTTTTTCTGTGAAAATGTAGAATTTGGGCAGTAATGGGTTAATGACAGCACATTGTTCAACCTTCCCATTTCCAAAATGTTCTTCATGTGTGTTTGCATCATTTTAAATGAGTTTTGCTGCCTTTTTATATTTTAGGGTAGCATTCCAGCTGGTACGGGTACTTTTTCGTTTGAAAATGTGGATTTTGGGCAGTAATGCGTTAATGACAGCACATAGTTTTGCCTTCCTCATTTCCAAAAAGTTCTTCATGTGTGTTTGCATCAATTTTAGGTGAATTTTGCTGCCGTTTTATAAAATACGGTAGCGTTCCGGCCCGTTCCAGTTACTTTTTTGTGTGAAAATTGTTAATGGGTTAACGACATCACGTTGTTCAACCTTCCCCATTTCCAAAATGTTCTTCATGTGTGTTTGCATCATTGTCAGGTGAGTTTTTCTGCCGTTTTATATATTAGGGTAGCATTCCGGCCCGTTCCGGATAGATTTTTGTGTGAAAATTGTTAATGGGTTAACAACATCACATTGTTCAACCATCCCCATTTCCAAAATGTTCTTCATGTGTGGTTGCATCATTGTCAGGTGAGTTTTTCTGCCGTTTTATATATTAGGGTAGCATTCCGGCCAGTTCTGGGTACTTTTTAGTGGGATGATGTAGATTTTGGGCAGTAATGGGTTAATGGCAGCACATTGTTCAACCTTTTACATTTCCAAAATGTTTTCATGTGCGTTTGCATCATTGTCAGGTGAGTTTTGCTGCCGTTTTATATATTAGGGTAGCGTTCCAGCCGGTACCGGGTACTTTTTGGTTTGAAAATGTAGATTTTGGGCAATAATGGGTTAATGACAGCACATTGTTCAACATTCCCCATTTCCAAAATGCTCTTCATGTGTATAGAATTTGGGCAGTAATGGGTTAACGACATTACATTGTTCAACCTTCTCCATTTCCAAAATGTTCTTCATGTGTGTTTGCATCATTGTCAGGTGAGTTTTGCTGCTGTTTTATATATTAGGGTAGCATTCTGGCCCGTTCCGGGTACTTTTTCGTGGGAAAATGTAGATTTTGGGCACTAATGGCTTAATGACAGTACATTGTTCAACCTTCCCCATTTCCAAAATGTTCTTCATCTGCATTTGCATCATTGTCAGGTGAGTTTTCCTGCCGTTTTGTATGTTAGGATAGCGTTCCGGGGCGTTCCGGGTACTTTTTTGTCAAAATGCAGATTTTGGGCAGTAATGGGTTAATGACAGCACATAGTTCTGCCTTCCCCATTTCCAAAATGTTCTTTGTGTGTGTTTGCATTATTTTCAGGTGAGTTGTGCTGCCATTTTGTATGCTAGCGTAGCGTTCCGGCTCGTTCCGGGTACTTTTTTGTGTTAAAATGCAGAGTTTGGGCAGTAATGGGTTAATGACAGCACATAGCTCTGCCTTCCCCATTTCCAAAATGTTCTTCATGTGTTTGCATCATTGTCAGGTGAATTTTGGTGCAGTTTTATATGTTAGGGTAGCGTTCCGGCCGGTACTGCATACTTTTTTATGTGAAAATGTAGATTTTGGGCAGTAATGGGTTAATGACAGCACATTGTTCTGCCTTCCCCATTTGCAAAGTGTTCTTCATGTTTGTTTGCATCATTTTAAGGTGAGTTTTGCTGCCTTTTTATATATTAGGGTAGCGTTCCGGCCGGTACCGCGTACTTTTTCGTGCGAAATGTAGATTTTGGGCAGTAATAGGTTAATGACAGCACATTGTTCAACCTTCCCCATTTCTAAAATGTTGTTCATGTGTGTTTACATTATTTGCAGGTGAGTTTTGCTGCCGTTTTGTATGTTAGGGTAGTGTTCCGGCCCGTTCCAGGTACTTTTTTGTGAAAATGCAGATTTTGGGCAGTAATGGGTTAATGACAGCACATAGTTCTGCCTTCCCCATTTCCAAAATGTTCTTCATGTGTGTTTACATTATTTTCAGGTGAGTTTTGCTGCCGTTTTATATATTAGGGTAGAATTCCGGCCCGTTACGGGTACATTTTTGTGTGAAAATTGAGATTTTGGGCAGTAATGGGTTAATGTCAGCACATTGTTCAACCATCCCCATTTCCGAAATGTTCTTCATGTGTGTTTGCATCATTTTAAGGTGAGTATTGCTGCCTTTTTATATTTTAGAGTAGTATTCCAGCTGGTACGGGTAATTTTTCGTTTGAAAATGTAGATTTTGGGCAGTAATGCGTTAATGACAGCACATAGTTTTGCCTTCCCCATTTCCAAAATGTTCTTCATGTGTGTTTGCATCATTTTTAGGTGCATTTTGCTGCCGTTTTATATAATAGGGTAGCATTCCGGCCCGTTCCAGGTACTTTTTTGTGTGAAAATTGTTAATGGGTTAACAACATCACGTTGTTCAACCTTCCCCATTTCCAAAATGTTCTTCATGTGTGTTTGCATCATTGTCAGGTGAGTTTTTCTGCCGTTTTATATATTAGGGTAGCATTCCGGCCCGTTCCGGATAGATTTTTGTGTGAAACGTGTTAATGGGTTAACGACATCATATTGTTCAACCATCCCCATTTCCAAAATGTTCTTCATGTGTGGTTGCATCATTGTCAGGTGAGTTTTTCTGCCGTTTTATATATTAGGGTAGCATTCCGGCCCGTTCTGGGTACTTTTTCGTGGGATGATGTAGATTTTGGGCAGTAATGGGTTAATGACAGCACATTGTTCAACCTTCTACATTTCCAAAATGTTTTCATGTGCGTTTGCATCATTGTCAGGTGAGTTTTGCTGCCGTTTTATATATTAGGGTAGCGTTCCAGCCGGTACCGGGTACTTTTTGGTTTGAAAATGTAGATTTTGGGCAATAATGGGTTAATGACAGCACATTGTTCAACATTCCCCATTTCCAAAATGCTCTTCATGTGTATAGAATTTGGGCAGTAGTGGCTTAATGACAGTACATTGTTCAACCTTCTCCATTTCCAAAATGTTCTTCATCTGCATTTGCATCATTGTCAGGTGAGTTTTGCTGCAGTTTTGTATGTTAGGATAGCGTTCCGGGGCGTTCCGGGTACTTTTTTGTCAAAATGCAGATTTTGGGCAGTAATGGGTTAATGACAGCACATAGTTCTGCCTTCCCCGTTTCCAAAATGTTCTTTGTGTGTGTTTGCATTATTTTCAGTTGAGTTGTGCTGCCATTTTGTATGCTAGCATAGCGTTCCGGCTCGTTCCGGGTACTTTTTTGTGTTAATATGCAGATTTTGGGCAGTAATGGGTTAATGACAGCACATAGCTCTGCCTTCCCCATTTCCAAAATGTTCTTCATGTGTGTTTGCATCATTGTCAAGTGAATTTTGCTGCTGTTTTTTATATTAGGGTAGCGTTCCTGCCAGTACTGCATACTTGTTTATGTGAAAATGTAGATTTTGGGCAGTAATGGGTTAATGACAGCACATAGCTCTGCCTTCCCCATTTCCCAAATGTTCTTCATGTGTGTTTGCATCATTGTCAGGTGAATTTTGCTGCCTTTTTATATATTAGGGTAGCTTTCCGGCCGGTACCGCGTACTTTTTCGTGCGAAAATGTAGATTTTGGGCAGTAATGGGTTAATGACAGCACATTGTTCAACCATCCCCATTTCCAAAATTTTCTTCATGTGTGTTTGCATCATTTTAAGGTGAGTTTTGCTGCCTTTTTATATATTAGGGTAGCGTTCTGGCCAGTACCGATTACTTTTTTCTTTGAAAATGTAGATTTTGGGCAGTAATGGCTTAATGACAGTACATTGTTCAACCTTCTCCATTTCCAAAATGTTCTTCATCTGCATTTGCATCATTGTCAGGTGAGTTTTGCTGCAGTTTTGTATGTTAGGATAGCGTTCCGGGGCGTTCCGGGTACTTTTTTGTCAAAATGCAGATTTTGAGCAGTAATGGGTTAATGACAGCACATAGTTCTGCCTTCCCCGTTTCCAAAATGTTCTTTGTGTGTGTTTGCATTATTTTCAGTTGAGTTGTGCTGCCATTTTGTATGCTAGCATAGCGTTCCGGCTCGTTCCGGGTACTTTTTTGTGTTAAAATGCAGATTTTGGGCAGTAATGGGTTAATGACAGCACATAGCTCTGCCTTCCCCATTTCCAAAATGTTCTTCATGTGTGTTTGCATCATTGTCAGGTGAATTTTGCTGCTGTTTTTTATATTAGGGTAGCGTTCCTGCCGGTACTGCATACTTGTTTATGTGAAAATGTAGATTTTGGGCAGTAATGGGTTAATGACAGCACATAGCTCTGCCTTCCTCATTTCCAAAATGTTCTTCATGTTTGTTTGCATCATTGTCAGGTGAATTTTGCTGCCTTTTTATATATTAGGGTAGCTTTCCGGCCGGTACCGCGTACTTTTTCGTGCGAAAATGTAGATTTTGGGCAGTAATGGGTTAATGACAGCACATTGTTCAACCATCCCCATTTCCAAAATTTTCTTCATGTGTGTTTGCATCATTTTAAGGTGAGTTTTGCTGCCTTTTTATATATTAGGGTAGCGTTCTGGCCAGTACCGATTACTTTTTTGTTTGAAAATGTAGATTTTGGGCAGTAACGGGTTAATGACAGAACATTGTTCAACTTTCCCCATTTCCAAAATGTTCTTCATGTGTGTTTGCATCATTTTAAAGTGAGTTTTGCTGCATTTTTTTATATTAGAGTAACGTTCCGGCTCGTTCCAGGTATTTTTTCGTGTGAAAATGTAGATTTTGGGCAATAATGGGTTAATGACAGCACATTGTTCAACCTTCCCCATGTCTAAAATGTTGTTCATGTGTGTTTACATTATTTTCAGGTGAGTTTTGCTGCCGTTTTGTATGTTAGGGTAGTGTTCCGGCCCGTTCCAGGTACTTTTTTGTGAAAATGCAGATTTTGGGCAGTAATGGGTTAATGACAGCACATAGTTCTGCGTTCCCCATTTCCAAAATGTTCTTCATGTGTGTTTACATTATTTTCAGGTGAGTTTTGCTGCCTTTCTATATATTAGGGTAGTGTTCCGGCCGGTACCGCATACTTTTTTGTGTGAAAATGTAGAATTTGGGCAGTAATGGGTTAATGACAGCACATTGTTCAACCTTCCCATTTCCAAAATGTTCTTCATGTGTGTTTGCATCATTTTAAAGTGAGTTTTGCTGCCTTTTTATATTTTAGGGTAGCATTCCAGCTGGTACGGGTACTTTTTCGTTTGAAAATGTGGATTTTGGGCAGTAATGCGTTAATGACAGCACATAGTTTTGCCTTCCCCATTTCCAAAAAGTTTTTCATGTGTGTTTGCATCATTTTTAGGTGAATTTTGCTGCCGTTTTATATAATACGGTAGCGTTCCGGCCCGTTCCAGTTACTTTTTTGTGTGAAAATTGTTAATGGGTTAACGACATCACGTTGTTCAACCTTCCCCATTTCCAAAATGTTCTTCATGTGTGTTTGCATCATTTTAAGTTGAGTTTTGCTGCCTTTTTATATATTAGGGTAGTGTTCCGGCCGGTACGGCGTACTTTTTTGTGTGAAAATGTAGATTTTGGGCAGTAATGGGTTAATGACAGCACATTGTTCAACCTTCCCATTTCCAAAATGTTCTTCATGTGTGTTTGCATCATTGTCAGGTGAGTTTTTCTGCCGTTTTATATATTAGGGTAGCATTCCGGCCCGTTCCGGATAGATTTTTGTGTGAAAATTGTTAATGGGTTAACTACATCACATTGTTCAATTTCCAAAATGTGAGTTTTTCTGCCGTTTTATATATTAGGGCAGCATTCCGGCCCGTTCTGGGTACTTTTTCGTGGGATGATGTAGATTTTGGGCAGTAATGGGTTAATGACAGCACATTGTTCAACCTTCTACATTTCCAAAATGCTCTTCATGTGTGTAGAATTTGGGCAGTAATGGGTAAACGACATCACATTGTTCAACCTTCTCCATTTCCAAAATGTTCTTCATGTGTGTTTGCATCCTTGTCAGGTGAGTTTTGCTGCTGTTTTATATATTAGGATAGCATTCTGGCCCGTTCCGGGTACTTTTTCATGAGAAAATGTAGATTTTGGGCACTAATGGCTTAATGACAGTATATTGTTCAACCTTCCCCATTTCCAAAATGTTCTTCATCTGCATTTGCATCATTGCCAGGTGAGTTTTGCTGCCGTTTTGTATGTTAGGGTAGCGTTCTGGCCCGTTCCGGGTACTTTTTTGTGTGAAAATGCAGATTTTGGGCAGTAATGGGTTAATGACAGCACATAGCTCTGCCTTCTCCATTTCCAAAATGTTCTTCATGTGTGTTTGCATCATTGTCAGGTGAGTTTTGCTGCCGTTTTATATATTTGGGTAACATTCCGGCCAGTTCTGTGTGCTTTTTCGTGGGAGAATTTTGATTTTGGGAACTAATGGGTTAATGACAGCACATTGTTCAACCTTCCCCATTTCGAAAATGTTGTTCATGTGTGTTTACATTATTTGCAGGTGAGTTTTGCTGCCGTTTTGTATGTTAGGGTAGTGTTCCGGCCCGTTCCAGGTACTTTTTTGTGAAAATGCAGATTTTGGGCAGTAATGGGTTAATGACAGCACATAGTTCTGCCTTCCCCATTTCCAAAATGTTCTTCATGTGTGTTTACATTATTTTCAGGTGAGTTTTGCTGCCGTTCTATATATTAGGGAAGAATTCCGGCCCGTTCCGGGTACATTTTTGTGTGAAAATTGAGATTTTGGGCAGTAATGGGTTAATGTCAGCACATTGTTCAACCATCCCCATTTCCAAAATGTTCTTCATGTGTGTTTGCATCATTTTAAGGTGAGTTTTGCTTCCTTTTTATATTTTAGGGTAGCATTCCAGCTGGTACGGGTACTTTTTCGTTTGAAAATGTAGATTTTGGGCAGTAATGCGTTAATGACAGCACATAGTTTTGCCTTCCCCATTTCCAAAATGTTCTTCATGTGTGTTTGCATCATTTTTAGGTGAATTTTGCTGCCGTTTTATATAATAGGGTACCGTTCCGGCCCGTTCCAGGTACTTTTTTGTGTGAAAATTGTTAATGGGTTAACGACATCACGTTGTTCAGCCTTCCCCATTTCCAAAATGTTCTTCATGTGTGTTTGCATCATTGTCAGGTGAGTTTTTCTGCCGTTTTATATATTAGGGTAGCATTCCGGCCCGTTCCGGATAGATTTTTGTGTGAAAATTGTTAATGGGTTAACGACATCACATTGTTCAATTTCCAAAATGTGAATTTTGCTGCCGTTTTATATAATAGGGTAGCGTTCTGGCCCTTTCCAGGTACTTTTTTGTGTGAAACATGTTAATGGGTTAACGACATCACATTGTTCAACCATCCCAATTTCCAAAATGTTCTTCATGTTTGGTTGCATCATTGTCAGGTGAGTTTTTCTGCCGTTTTATGTATTAGGGTAGCATTCCGGCCCGTTCTGGGTACTTTTTCGTGGGATGATGTAGATTTTGGGCAGTAATGGGTTAATGACAGCACATTGTTCAACCTTCTACATTTCCAAAATGTTTTCATGTGCGTTTGCATCATTGTCAGGTGAGTTTTGCTGCCGTTTTATATATTAGGGTAGCGTTCCAGCCGGTACCGGGTACTTTTTCGTTTGAAAATGTAGATTTTGGGCAATAATGGGTTAATGACAGCACATTGTTCAACATTCCACATTTCCAAAATGCTCTTCATGTGTGTAGAATTTGGGCAGTAATGGGTTAAAAACATCACATTGTTCAACCTTCTCCGTTTCCAAAATGTTCTTCATGTGTGTTTGCATCATTGTCAGGTGAGTTTTGCTGCTGTTTTATATATTAGGGTAGCATTCTGGCCCGTTCCGGGTACTTTTTCGTGGGAAAATGTAGATTTTGGGCACTAATGGCTTAATGACAGTACATTGTTCAACCTTCCCCATTTCCAAAATGTTCTTCACGTGTGTTTGCATCATTGTCAGGTGAATTTTGGTGCAGTTTTATATATTAGGGTAGCGTTCCGGCCGGTACTGCATACTTTTTTATGTGAAAATGTAGATTTTGGGCAGTAATGGGTTAATGACAGCACATTGTTCTGCCTTCCCCATTTGCAAAGTGTTCTTCATGTTTGTTTGCATCATTTTAAGGTGAGTTTTGCTGCCTTTTTATATATTAGGGTAGCGTTCCGGCCGGTACCGCATACTTTTTCGTGCGAAATGTAGATTTTGGGCAGTAATAGGTTAATGACAGCACATTGTTCAACCTTCCCCATTTCTAAAATGTTGTTCATGTGTGTTTACATTATTTGCAGGTGAGTTTTGCTGCCGTTTTGTATGTTAGGGTAGTGTTCCGGCCCGTTCCAGGTACTTTTTTGTGAAAATGCAGATTTTGGGCAGTAATGGGTTAATGACAGCACATAGTTCTGCCTTCCCCATTTCCAAAATGTCCTTCATGTGTGTTTACATTATTTTCAGGTGAGTTTTGCTGCCGTTTTATATATTAGGGTAGAATTCCGGCCCGTTACGGGTACATTTTTGTGTGAAAATTGAGATTTTGGGCAGTAATGGGTTAATGTCAGCACATTGTTCAACCATCCCCATTTCCGAAATGTTCTTCATGTGTGTTTGCATCATTTTAAGGTGAGTATTGCTGCCTTTTTATATTTTAGAGTAGTATTCCAGCTGGTACGGGTAATTTTTCGTTTGAAAATGTAGATTTTGGGCAGTAATGCGTTAATGACAGCACATAGTTTTGCCTTCCCCATTTCCAAAATGTTCTTCATGTGTGTTTGCATCATTTTTAGGTGCATTTTGCTGCCGTTTTATATAATAGGGTAGCATTCCGGCCCGTTCCAGGTACTTTTTTGTGTGAAAATTGTTAATGGGTTAACAACATCACGTTGTTCAACCTTCCCCATTTCCAAAATGTTCTTCATGTGTGTTTGCATCATTGTCAGGTGAGTTTTTCTCCCGTTTTATATATTAGGGTAGCATTCCGGCCCGTTCCGGATAGATTTTTGTGTGAAACGTGTTAATGGGTTAACGACATCATATTGTTCAACCATCCCCATTTCCAAAATGTTCTTCATGTGTGGTTGCATCATTGTCAGGTGAGTTTTTCTGCCGTTTTATATATTAGGGTAGCATTCCGGCCCGTTCTGGGTACTTTTTCGTGGGATGATGTAGATTTTGGGCAGTAATGGGTTAATGACAGCACATTGTTCAACCTTCTACATTTCCAAAATGTTTTCATGTGCGTTTGCATCATTGTCAGGTGAGTTTTGCTGCCGTTTTATATATTAGGGTAGCGTTCCAGCCGGTACCGGGTACTTTTTGGTTTGAAAATGTAGATTTTGGGCAATAATGGGTTAATGACAGCACATTGTTCAACATTCCCCATTTCCAAAATGCTCTTCATGTGTATAGAATTTGGGCAGTAGTGGCTTAATGACAGTACATTGTTCAACCTTCTCCATTTCCAAAATGTTCTTCATCTGCATTTGCATCATTGTCAGGTGAGTTTTGCTGCAGTTTTGTATGTTAGGATAGCGTTCCGGGGCGTTCCGTGTACTTTTTTGTCAAAATGCAGATTTTGGGCAGTAATGGGTTAATGACAGCACATAGTTCTGCCTTCCCCGTTTCCAAAATGTTCTTTGTGTGTGTTTGCATTATTTTCAGTTGAGTTGTGCTGCCATTTTGTATGCTAGCATAGCGTTCCGGCTCGTTCCGGGTACTTTTTTGTGTTAATATGCAGATTTTGGGCAGTAATGGGTTAATGACAGCACATAGCTCTGCCTTCCCCATTTCCAAAATGTTCTTCATGTGTGTTTGCATCATTGTCAGGTGAATTTTGCTGCTGTTTTTTATATTAGGGTAGCGTTCCTGCCAGTACTGCATACTTGTTTATGTGAAAATGTAGATTTTGGGCAGTAATGGGTTAATGACAGCACATAGCTCTGCCTTCCCCATTTCCCAAATGTTCTTCATGTGTGTTTGCATCATTGTCAGGTGAATTTTGCTGCCTTTTTATATATTAGGGTAGCTTTCCGGCCGGTACCGCGTACTTTTTCGTGCGAAAATGTAGATTTTGGGCAGTAATGGGTTAATGACAGCACATTGTTCAACCATCCCCATTTCCAAAATTTTCTTCATGTGTGTTTGCATCATTTTAAGGTGAGTTTTGCTGCCTTTTTATATATTAGGGTAGCGTTCTGGCCAGTACCGATTACTTTTTTCTTTGAAAATGTAGATTTTGGGCAGTAATGGCTTAATGACAGTACATTGTTCAACCTTCTCCATTTCCAAAATGTTCTTCATCTGCATTTGCATCATTGTCAGGTGAGTTTTGCTGCAGTTTTGTATGTTAGGATAGCGTTCCGGGGCGTTCCGGGTACTTTTTTGTCAAAATGCAGATTTTGAGCAGTAATGGGTTAATGACAGCACATAGTTCTGCCTTCCCCGTTTCCAAAATGTTCTTTGTGTGTGTTTGCATTATTTTCAGTTGAGTTGTGCTGCCATTTTGTATGCTAGCATAGCGTTCCGGCTCGTTCCGGGTACTTTTTTGTGTTAAAATGCAGATTTTGGGCAGTAATGGGTTAATGACAGCACATAGCTCTGCCTTCCCCATTTCCAAAATGTTCTTCATGTGTGTTTGCATCATTGTCAGGTGAATTTTGCTGCTGTTTTTTATATTAGGGTAGCGTTCCTGCCGGTACTGCATACTTGTTTATGTGAAAATGTAGATTTTGGGCAGTAATGGGTTAATGACAGCACATAGCTCTGCCTTCCCCATTTCCAAAATGTTCTTCATGTTTGTTTGCATCATTGTCAGGTGAATTTTGCTGCCTTTTTATATATTAGGGTAGCTTTCCGGCCGGTACCGCGTACTTTTTCGTGCGAAAATGTAGATTTTGGGCAGTAATGGGTTAATGACAGCACATTGTTCAACCATCCCCATTTCCAAAATTTTCTTCATGTGTGTTTGCATCATTTTAAGGTGAGTTTTGCTGCCTTTTTATATATTAGGGTAGCGTTCTGGCCAGTACCGATTACTTTTTTGTTTGAAAATGTAGATTTTGGGCAGTAACGGGTTAATGACAGAACATTGTTCAACTTTCCCCATTTCCAAAATGTTCTTCATGTGTGTTTGCATCATTTTAAAGTGAGTTTTGCTGCATTTTTTTATATTAGAGTAACGTTCCGGCTCGTTCCAGGTATTTTTTCGTGTGAAAATGTAGATTTTGGGCAATAATGGGTTAATGACAGCACATTGTTCAACCTTCCCCATTTCTAAAATGTTGTTCATGTGTGTTTACATTATTTTCAGGTGAGTTTTGCTGCCGTTTTGTATGTTAGGGTAGTGTTCCGGCCCGTTCCAGGTACTTTTTTGTGAAAATGCAGATTTTGGGCAGTAATGGGTTAATGACAGCACATAGTTCTGCGTTCCCCATTTCCAAAATGTTCTTCATGTGTGTTTGCATCATTGTCAGGTGAGTTTTGCTGCCGTTTTATATATTTGGGTAACATTCCGGCCAGTTCTGTGTGCTTTTTCGTGGGAGAATTTTGAATTTTGCTGCTGTTTTTTATATTAGGGTAGCGTTCCTGCCGGTACTGCATACTTGTTTATGTGAAAATGTAGATTTTGGGCAGTAATGGGTTAACGACATCACGTTGTTCAGCCTTCCCCATTTCCAAAATGTTCTTCATGTGTGTTTGCATCATTGTCAGGTGAATTTTGCTGCCTTTTTATATATTAGGGTAGCATTCCGGCCCGTTCCGGATAGATTTTTGTGTGAAAATTGTTAATGGGTTAACGACATCACATTGTTCAATTTCCAAAATGTGAATTTTGCTGCCGTTTTATATAATAGGGTAGCGTTCTGGCCCTTTCCAGGTACTTTTTTGTGTGAAACATGTTAATGGGTTAACGACATCACATTGTTCAACCATCCCAATTTCCAAAATGTTCTTCATGTTTGGTTGCATCATTGTCAGGTGAGTTTTTCTGCCGTTTTATGTATTAGGGTAGCATTCCGGCCCGTTCTGGGTACTTTTTCGTGGGATGATGTAGATTTTGGGCAGTAATGGGTTAATGACAGCACATTGTTCAACCTTCTACATTTCCAAAATGTTTTCATGTGCGTTTGCATCATTGTCAGGTGAGTTTTGCTGCCGTTTTATATATTAGGGTAGCGTTCCAGCCGGTACCGGGTACTTTTTCGTTTGAAAATGTAGATTTTGGGCAATAATGGGTTAATGACAGCACATTGTTCAACATTCCACATTTCCAAAATGCTCTTCATGTGTGTAGAATTTGGGCAGTAATGGGTTAAAAACATCACATTGTTCAACCTTCTCCGTTTCCAAAATGTTCTTCATGTGTGTTTGCATCATTGTCAGGTGAGTTTTGCTGCTGTTTTATATATTAGGGTAGCATTCTGGCCCGTTCCGGGTACTTTTTCGTGGGAAAATGTAGATTTTGGGCACTAATGGCTTAATGACAGTACATTGTTCAACCTTCCCCATTTCCAAAATGTTCTTCACGTGTGTTTGCATCATTGTCAGGTGAATTTTGGTGCAGTTTTATATATTAGGGTAGCGTTCCGGCCGGTACTGCATACTTTTTTATGTGAAAATGTAGATTTTGGGCAGTAATGGGTTAATGACAGCACATTGTTCTGCCTTCCCCATTTGCAAAGTGTTCTTCATGTTTGTTTGCATCATTTTAAGGTGAGTTTTGCTGCCTTTTTATATATTAGGGTAGCGTTCCGGCCGGTACCGCATACTTTTTCGTGCGAAATGTAGATTTTGGGCAGTAATAGGTTAATGACAGCACATTGTTCAACCTTCCCCATTTCTAAAATGTTGTTCATGTGTGTTTACATTATTTGCAGGTGAGTTTTGCTGCCGTTTTGTATGTTAGGGTAGTGTTCCGGCCCGTTCCAGGTACTTTTTTGTGAAAATGCAGATTTTGGGCAGTAATGGGTTAATGACAGCACATAGTTCTGCCTTCCCCATTTCCAAAATGTTCTTCATGTGTGTTTACATTATTTTCAGGTGAGTTTTGCTGCCGTTTTATATATTAGGGTAGAATTCCGGCCCGTTACGGGTACATTTTTGTGTGAAAATTGAGATTTTGGGCAGTAATGGGTTAATGTCAGCACATTGTTCAACCATCCCCATTTCCGAAATGTTCTTCATGTGTGTTTGCATCATTTTAAGGTGAGTATTGCTGCCTTTTTATATTTTAGAGTAGTATTCCAGCTGGTACGGGTACTTTTTCGTTTGAAAATGTAGATTTTGGGCAGTAATGCGTTAATGACAGCACATAGTTTTGCCTTCCCCATTTCCAAAATGTTCTTCATGTGTGTTTGCATCATTTTTAGGTGAATTTTGCTGCCGTTTTATATAATAGGGTAGCATTCCGGCCCGTTCCAGGTACTTTTTTGTGTGAAAATTGTTAATGGGTTAACAACATCACGTTGTTCAACCTTCCCCATTTCCAAAATGTTCTTCATGTGTGTTTGCATCATTGTCAGGTGAGTTTTTCTGCCGTTTTATATATTAGGGTAGCATTCCGGCCCGTTCCGGATAGATTTTTGTGTGAAACGTGTTAATGGGTTAACGACATCATATTGTTCAACCATCCCCATTTCCAAAATGTTCTTCATGTGTGGTTGCATCATTGTCAGGTGAGTTTTTCTGCCGTTTTATATATTAGGGTAGCATTCCGGCCCGTTCTGGGTACTTTTTTGTGGGATGATGTAGATTTTGGGCAGTAATGGGTTAATGACAGCACATTGTTCAACCTTCTACATTTCCAAAATGTTTTCATGTGCGTTTGCATCATTGTCAGGTGAGTTTTGCTGCCGTTTTATATATTAGGGTAGCGTTCCAGCCGGTACCGGGTACTTTTTGGTTTGAAAATGTAGATTTTGGGCAATAATGGGTTAATGACAGCACATTGTTCAACATTCCCCATTTCCAAAATGCTCTTCATATGTATAGAATTTGGGCAGTAGTGGCTTAATGACAGTACATTGTTCAACCTTCTCCATTTCCAAAATGTTCTTCATCTGCATTTGCATCATTGTCAGGTGAGTTTTGCTGCAGTTTTGTATGTTAGGATAGCGTTCCGGGGCGTTCCGGGTACTTTTTTGTCAAAATGCAGATTTTGGGCAGTAATGGGTTAATGACAGCACATAGTTCTGCCTTCCCCGTTTCCAAAATGTTCTTTGTGTGTGTTTGCATTATTTTCAGTTGAGTTGTGCTGCCATTTTGTATGCTAGCATAGCGTTTCCGGCTCGTTCCGGGTACTTTTTTGTGTTAATATGCAGATTTTGGGCAGTAATGGGTTAATGACAGCACATAGCTCTGCCTTCCCCATTTCCAAAATGTTCTTCATGTGTGTTTGCATCATTGTCAGGTGAATTTTGCTGCTGTTTTTTATATTAGGGTAGCGTTCCTGCCAGTACTGCATACTTGTTTATGTGAAAATGTAGATTTTGGGCAGTAATGGGTTAATGACAGCACATAGCTCTGCCTTCCCCATTTCCAAAATGTTCTTCATGTGTGTTTGCATCATTGTCAGGTGAATTTTGCTGCCTTTTTATATATTAGGGTAGCTTTCCGGCCGGTACCGCGTACTTTTTCGTGCGAAAATGTAGATTTTGGGCAGTAATGGGTTAATGACAGCACATTGTTCAACCATCCCCATTTCCAAAATTTTCTTCATGTGTGTTTGCATCATTTTAAGGTGAGTTTTGCTGCCTTTTTATATATTAGGGTAGCGTTCTGGCCAGTACCGATTACTTTTTTCTTTGAAAATGTAGATTTTGGGCAGTAATGGCTTAATGACAGTACATTGTTCAACCTTCTCCATTTCCAAAATGTTCTTCATCTGCATTTGCATCATTGTCAGGTGAGTTTTGCTGCAGTTTTGTATGTTAGGATAGCGTTCCGGGGCGTTCCGGGTACTTTTTTGTCAAAATGCAGATTTTGAGCAGTAATGGGTTAATGACAGCACATAGTTCTGCCTTCCCCGTTTCCAAAATGTTCTTTGTGTGTGTTTGCATTATTTTCAGTTGAGTTGTGCTGCCATTTTGTATGCTAGCATAGCGTTCCGGCTCGTTCCGGGTACTTTTTTGTGTTAAAATGCAGATTTTGGGCAGTAATGGGTTAATGACAGCACATAGCTCTGCCTTCCCCATTTCCAAAATGTTCTTCATGTGTGTTTGCATCATTGTCAGGTGAATTTTGCTGCTGTTTTTTATATTAGGGTAGCGTTCCTGCCGGTACTGCATACTTGTTTATGTGAAAATGTAGATTTTGGGCAGTAATGGGTTAATGACAGCACATAGCTCTGCCTTCCCCATTTCCAAAATGTTCTTCATGTTTGTTTGCATCATTGTCAGGTGAATTTTGCTGCCTTTTTATATATTAGGGTAGCTTTCCGGCCGGTACCGCGTACTTTTTCGTGCGAAAATGTAGATTTTGGGCAGTAATGGGTTAATGACAGCACATTGTTCAACCATCCCCATTTCCAAAATTTTCTTCATGTGTGTTTGCATCATTTTAAGGTGAGTTTTGCTGCCTTTTTATATATTAGGGTAGCGTTCTGGCCAGTACCGATTACTTTTTTGTTTGAAAATGTAGATTTTGGGCAGTAACGGGTTAATGACAGAACATTGTTCAACTTTCCCCATTTCCAAAATGTTCTTCATGTGTGTTTGCATCATTTTAAAGTGAGTTTTGCTCCATTTTTTTATATTAGAGTAACGTTCCGGCTCGTTCCAGGTATTTTTTCGTGTGAAAATGTAGATTTTGGGCAATAATGGGTTAATGACAGCACATTGTTCAACCTTCCCCATTTCTAAAATGTTGTTCATGTGTGTTTACATTATTTTCAGGTGAGTTTTGCTGCCGTTTTGTATGTTAGGGTAGTGTTCCGGCCCGTTCCAGGTACTTTTTTGTGAAAATGCAGATTTTGGGCAGTAATGGGTTAATGACAGCACATAGTTCTGCGTTCCCCATTTCCAAAATGTTCTTCATGTGTGTTTACATTATTTTCAGGTGAGTTTTGCTGCCTTTCTATATATTAGGGTAGTGTTCCGGCCGGTACCGCATACTTTGTTTGTGTGAAAATGTAGAATTTGGGCAGTAATGGGTTAATGACAGCACATTGTTCAACCTTCCCATTTCCAAAATGTTCTTCATGTGTGTTTGCATCATTTTAAAGTGAGTTTTGCTGCCTTTTTATATTTTAGGGTAGCATTCCAGCTGGTACGGGTACTTTTTCGTTTGAAAATGTGGATTTTGGGCAGTAATGCGTTAATGACAGCACATAGTTTTGCCTTCCCCATTTCCAAAAATTTTTTCATGTGTGTTTGCATCATTTTTAGGTGAATTTTGCTGCCGTTTTATATAATACGGTAGCGTTCCGGCCCGTTCCAGTTACTTTTTTGTGTGAAAATTGTTAATGGGTTAACGACATCACGTTGTTCAACCTTCCCCATTTCCAAAATGTTCTTCATGTGTGTTTGCATCATTTTAAGTTGAGTTTTGCTGCCTTTTTATATATTAGGGTAGTGTTCCGGCCGGTACGGCGTACTTTTTTGTGTGAAAATGTAGATTTTGGGCAGTATTGGGTTAATGACAGCACATTGTTCAACCTTCCCATTTCCAGAATGTTCTTCATGTGTGTTTGCATCATTGTCAGGTGAGTTTTTCTGCCGTTTTATATATTAGGGTAGCATTCCGGCCCGTTCCGGATAGATTTTTGTGTGAAAATTGTTAATGGGTTAACTACATCACATTGTTCAATTTCCAAAATGTGAGTTTTTCTGCCGTTTTATATATTAGGGCAGCATTCCGGCCCGTTCTGGGTACTTTTTCGTGGGATGATGTAGATTTTGGGCAGTAATGGGTTAATGACAGCACATTGTTCAACCTTCTACATTTCCAAAATGCTCTTCATGTGTGTAGAATTTGGGCAGTAATGGGTAAACGACATCACATTGTTCAACCTTCTCCATTTCCAAAATGTTCTTCATGTGTGTTTGCATCCTTGTCAGGTGAGTTTTGCTGCTGTTTTATATATTAGGATAGCATTCTGGCCCGTTCCGGGTACTTTTTCATGAGAAAATGTAGATTTTGGGCACTAATGGCTTAATGACAGTATATTGTTCAACCTTCCCCATTTCCAAAATGTTCTTCATCTGCATTTGCATCATTGCCAGGTGAGTTTTGCTGCCGTTTTGTATGTTAGGGTAGCGTTCCGGCCCGTTCCGGGTACTTTTTTGTGTGAAAATGCAGATTTTGGGCAGTAATGGGTTAATGACAGCACATAGCTCTGCCTTCTCCATTTCCAAAATGTTCTTCATGTGTGTTTGCATCATTGTCAGGTGAGTTTTGCTGCCGTTTTATATATTTGGGTAACATTCCGGCCAGTTCTGTGTGCTTTTTCGTGGGAGAATTTTGATTTTGGGAACTAATGGGTTAATGACAGCACATTGTTCAACCTTCCCCATTTCGAAAATGTTGTTCATGTGTGTTTACATTATTTGCAGGTGAGTTTTGCTGCCGTTTTGTATGTTAGGGTAGTGTTCCGGCCCGTTCCAGGTACTTTTTTGTGAAAATGCAGATTTTGGGCAGTAATGGGTTAATGACAGCACATAGTTCTGCCTTCCCCATTTCCAAAATGTTCTTCATGTGTGTTTACATTATTTTCAGGTGAGTTTTGCTGCCGTTCTATATATTAGGGAAGAATTCCGGCCCGTTCCGGGTACATTTTTGTGTGAAAATTGAGATTTTGGGCAGTAATGGGTTAATGTCAGCACATTGTTCAACCATCCCCATTTCCAAAATGTTCTTCATGTGTGTTTGCATCATTTTAAGGTGAGTTTTGCTTCCTTTTTATATTTTAGGGTAGCATTCCAGCTGGTACGGGTACTTTTTCGTTTGAAAATGTAGATTTTGGGCAGTAATGCGTTAATGACAGCACATAGTTTTGCCTTCCCCATTTCCAAAATGTTCTTCATGTGTGTTCGCATCATTTTTAGGTGAATTTTGCTGCCGTTTTATATAATAGGGTACCGTTCCGGCCCGTTCCAGGTACTTTTTTGTGTGAAAATTGTTAATGGGTTAACGACATCACGTTGTTCAGCCTTCCCCATTTCCAAAATGTTCTTCATGTGTGTTTGCATCATTGTCAGGTGAGTTTTTCTGCCGTTTTATATATTAGGGTAGCATTCCGGCCCGTTCCGGATAGATTTTTGTGTGAAAATTGTTAATGGGTTAACGACATCACATTGTTCAATTTCCAAAATGTGAATTTTGCTGCCGTTTTATATAATAGGGTAGCGTTCTGGCCCTTTCCAGGTACTTTTTTGTGTGAAACATGTTAATGGGTTAACGACATCACATTGTTCAACCATCCCAATTTCCAAAATGTTCTTCATGTTTGGTTGCATCATTGTCAGGTGAGTTTTTCTGCCGTTTTATGTATTAGGGTAGCATTCCGGCCCGTTCTGGGTACTTTTTCGTGGGATGATGTAGATTTTGGGCAGTAATGGGTTAATGACAGCACATTGTTCAACCTTCTACATTTCCAAAATGTTTTCATGTGCGTTTGCATCATTGTCAGGTGAGTTTTGCTGCCGTTTTATATATTAGGGTAGCGTTCCAGCCGGTACCGGGTACTTTTTCGTTTGAAAATGTAGATTTTGGGCAATAATGGGTTAATGACAGCACATTGTTCAACATTCCACATTTCCAAAATGCTCTTCATGTGTGTAGAATTTGGGCAGTAATGGGTTAAAAACATCACATTGTTCAACCTTCTCCGTTTCCAAAATGTTCTTCATGTGTGTTTGCATCATTGTCAGGTGAGTTTTGCTGCTGTTTTATATATTAGGGTAGCATTCTGGCCCGTTCCGGGTACTTTTTCGTGGGAAAATGTAGATTTTGGGCACTAATGGCTTAATGACAGTACATTGTTCAACCTTCCCCATTTCCAAAATGTTCTTCATCTGCATTTGCATCATTGTCAGGTGAGTTTTGCTGCCGTTTTGTATGTTAGGGTAGCGTTCCAGCCCGTTCCGGGTACTTTTTTGTGTGAAAATGCAGATTTTGGGCAGTAATGGGTTAATGACAGCATATAGCTCTGCCTTCCCCATTTCCAAAATGTTCTTCACGTGTGTTTGCATCATTGTCAGGTGAGTTTTTCTGCCTTTTATATATTAGGGTAGCATTCCGGCCCGTTCTGGGTACTTTTTCGTGGGATAATGTAGATTTTGGGCAGTAACGGGTTAATGACAGCACATTGTTCAACCTTCCACATTTCCAAAACGTTTTCATGTGCGTTTGCATCATTGTCAGGTGAGTTTTGCTGCCGTTTTATATATTAGGGTAGCATTCCGGCCCGTTCCGGCTACTTTTTCGTGGGAAGATTTTGATTTTGGGCACTAATGGGTTAATTACAGTACATTGTTCAACCATCCCCATTAGCAAAATGTTCTTCATGTGTGTTTACATTATTTTCAGGTGAGTTTTGCTGCCGTTCTATATATTACGGTAGCATTCCGGCCCGTTCCGGGTACATTTTTGTGTGAAAATTGAGATTTTGGGCAGTAATGGGTTAATGTCAGCACATTGTTCAACCATCCCCATTTCCAAAATGTTGTTCATGTGTGTTTGCATCATTTTAAGGTGAGTTTTGCTGCCTTTTTATATTTTAGAGTAGTATTCTAGCTGGTACGGGTAATTTTTCGTTTGAAAATGTAGATTTTGGGCAGTAATGCGTTAATGACAGCACATAGTTTTGCCTTCCCCATTTCCAAAATGTTCTTCATGTGTGTTTGCATCATTGTCAGGTGAGTTTTTCTGCCGTTTTATATATTAGGGTAGCATTCCGGCCCGTTCCGGATATATTTTTGTGTGAAACGTGTTAATGGGTTAACGACATCATATTGTTCAACCATCCCAATTTCCAAAATGTTCTTCATGTGTGGTTGCATCATTGTCAGGTGAGTTTTTCTGCCGTTTTATATATTAGGGTAGCATTCCGGCCCGTTCTGGTTACTTTTTCGTGGGATGCTGTAGATTTTGGGCAGTAATGGGTTAATGACAGCACATTGTTCAACCTTCTACATTTCCAAAATGTTTTCATGTGCGTTTGCATCATTGTCAGGTGAGTTTTGCTGCCGTTTTATATATTAGGGTAGCGTTCCAGCCGGTACCGGGTACTTTTTGGTTTGAAAATGTAGATTTTGGGCAATAATGGGTTAATGACAGCACATTGTTCAACATTCCCCATTTCCAAAATGCTCTTCATGTGTATAGAATTTGGGCAGTAATGGGTTAACGACATCACATTGTTCAACCTTCTCCATTTCCAAAATGTTCTTCATGTGTGTTTGCATCATTGTCAGGTGAGTTTTGCTGCTGTTTTATATATTAGGGTAGCATTCTGGCCCGTTCCGGGTACTTTTTCGTGGGAAAATGTAGATTTTGGGCACTAATGGCTTAATGACAGTACATTGTTCAACCTTCCCCATTTCCAAAATGTTCTTCATCTGCATTTGCATCATTGTCAGGTGAGTTTTGCTGCAGTTTTGTATGTTAGGATAGCGTTCCGGGGCGTTCCGGGTACTTTTTTGTCAAAATGCAGATTTTGGGCAGTAATGGGTTAATGACAGCACTTAGTTCTGCCTTCCCCGTTTCCAAAATGTTCTTTGTGTGTGTTTGCATTATTTTCAGGTGAGTTGTGCTGCCATTTTGTATGCTAGTGTAGCGTTCCGGCTCGTTCCGGGTACTTTTTTGTGTTAAAATGCAGATTTTGGGCAGTAATGGGTTAATGACAGCACATAGCTCTGCCTTCCCCATTTCCAAATGTTCTTCATGTGTGTTTGCATCATTGTCAAGTGAATTTTGCTGCTGTTTTTTATATTAGGGTAGCGTTCCTGCCGGTACTGCATACTTGTTTATGTGAAAATGTAGATTTTGGGCAGTAATGGGTTAATGACAGCACATTGTTCAACCATCCCCATTTCCAAAATTTTCTTCATTTGTGTTTGCATCATTTTAAGGTGAGTTTTGCTGCCTTTTTATATATTAGGGTAGCGTTCTGGCCAGTACCGATTACTTTTTTGTTTGAAAATGTAGATTTTGGGCAGTAACGGGTTAATGACAGAACATTGTTCAACTTTCCCCATTTCCAAAATGTTCTTCATGTGTGTTTGCATCATTTTAAAGTGAGTTTTGCTGCTTTTTATTATATTAGAGTAACGTTCCGGCTCGTTCCAGGTACTTTTTCGTGTGAAAATGTAGATTTTGGGCAATAATGGGTTAATGACAGCACATTGTTCAACCTTCCCCATTTCTAAAATGTTGTTCATGTGTGTTTACATTATTTTCAGGTGAGTTTTGCTGCCGTTTTGTATGTTAGGGTAGTGTTCCGGCCCGTTCCAGGTACTTTTTTGTGAAAATGCAGATTTTGGGCAGTAATGGGTTAATGACAGCACATAGTTCTGCGTTCCCCATTTCCAAAATGTTCTTCATGTGTGTTTACATTATTTTCAGGTGAGTTTTGCTGCCTTTCTATTTATTAGGGTAGCATTCCGGCCCGTTCCGGGTACATTTTTGTGTGAAAATTGAGATTTTGGGCAGTAATGGGTTAATGTCAGCACATTGTTCAACCATCCCCATTTCCAAAATGTTCTTCATGTGTGTTTTCATCATTTTAAGGTGAGTTTTGCTTCCTTTTTATATTTTAGGGTAGTGTTCCGGCCGGTACAGCGTACTTTTTTGTGTGAAAATGTAGAATTTGGGCAGTAATGGGTTAATGACAGCACATTGTTCAACCTTCCCATTTCCAAAATGTTCTTCATGTGTGTTTGCATCATTTTAAAGTGAGTTTTGCTGCCTTTTTATATTTTAGGGTAGCATTCCAGCTGGTACGGGTACTTTTTCATTTGAAAATGTGGATTTTGGGCAGTAATGCGTTAATGACAGCACATAGTTTTGCCTTCCCCATTTCCAAAAAGTTCTTCATGTGTGTTTGCATCATTTTTAGGTGAATTTTGCTGCCGTTTTATAAAATACGGTAGCGTTCCGGCCCGTTCCGGATAGATTTTTGTGTGAAAATTGTTAATGGGTTAACAACATCACATTGTTCAACCATCCCCATTTCCAAAATGTTCTTCATGTGTGGTTGCATCATTGTCAGGTGAGTTTTTCTGCCGTTTTATATATTAGGGTAGCATTCCGGCCAGTTCTGGGTACTTTTTAGTGGGATGATGTAGATTTTGGGCAGTAATGGGTTAATGGCAGCACATTGTTCAACCTTCTACATTTCCAAAATGTTTTCATGTGCGTTTGCATCATTGTCAGGTGAGTTTTGCTGCCGTTTTATATATTAGGGTAGCGTTCCAGCCGGTACCGGGTACTTTTTGGTTTGAAAATGTAGATTTTGGGCAATAATGGGTTAATGACAGCACATTGTTCAACATTCCCCATTTCCAAAATGCTCTTCATGTGTATAGAATTTGGGCAGTAATGGGTTAACGACATTACATTGTTCAACCTTCTCCATTTCCAAAATGTTCTTCATGTGTGTTTGCATCATTGTCAGGTGAGTTTTGCTGCTGTTTTATATATTAGGGTAGCATTCTGGCCCGTTCCGGGTACTTTTTCATGGGAAAATGTAGATTTTGGGCACTAATGGCTTAATGACAGTACATTGTTCAACCTTCCCCATTTCCAAAATGTTCTTCATCTGCATTTGCATCATTGTCAGGTGAGTTTTGCTGCCGTTTTGTATGTTAGGATAGCGTTCCGGGGCGTTCCGGGTACTTTTTTGTCAAAATGCAGATTTTGGGCAGTAATGGGTTAATGACAGCACATAGTTCTGCCTTCCCCGTTTCCAAAATGTTCTTTGTGTGTGTTTGCATTATTTTCAGGTGAGTTGTGCTGCCATTTTGTATGCTAGCGTAGCGTTCCGGCTCGTTCCGGGTACTTTTTTGTGTTAAAATGCAGATTTTGGGCAGTAATGGGTTAATGACAGCACATAGCTCTGCCTTCCCCATTTCCAAAATGTTCTTCATGTGTTTGCATCATTGTCAGGTGAATTTTGGTGCAGTTTTATATTTTAGGGTAGCGTTCCGGCCGGTACTGCATACTTTTTTATGTGAAAATGTAGATTTTGGGCAGTAATGGGTTAATGACAGCACATTGTTCTGCCTTCCCCATTTGCAAAGTGTTCTTCATGTTTGTTTGCATCATTTTAAGGTGAGTTTTGCTGCCTTTTTATATATTAGGGTAGCGTTCCGGCCGGTACCGCGTACTTTTTCGTGCGAAATGTAGATTTTGGGCAGTAATAGGTTAATGACAGCACATTGTTCAACCTTCCCCATTTCTAAAATGTTGTTCATGTGTGTTTACATTATTTGCAGGTGAGTTTTGCTGCCGTTTTGTATGTTAGGGTAGTGTTCCGGCCCGTTCCAGGTACTTTTTTGTGAAAATGCAGATTTTGGGCAGTAATGGGTTATGACAGCACATAGTTCTGCCTCCCCATTTCCAAAATGTTCTTCATGTGTGTTTACATTATTTTCAGGTGCGTTTTGCTGCCGTTCTATATATTAGGGTAGAATTCCGGCCCGTTACGGGTACATTTTTGTGTGAAAATTGAGATTTTGGGCAGTAATGGGTTAATGTCAGCACATTGTTCAACCATCCCCATTTCCGAAATGTTCTTCATGTGTGTTTGCATCATTTTAAGGTGAGTATTGCTGCCTTTTTATATTTTAGAGTAGTATTCCAGCTGGTACGGGTAATTTTTCGTTTGAAAATGTAGATTTTGGGCAGTAATGCGTTAATGACAGCACATAGTTTTGCCTTCCCCATTTCCAAAATGTTCTTCATGTGTGTTTGCATCATTTTTAGGTGAATTTTGCTGCCGTTTTATATAATAGGGTAGCATTCCGGCCCGTTCCAGGTACTTTTTTGTGTGAAAATTGTTAATGGGTTAACAACATCACGTTGTTCAACCTTCCCCATTTCCAAAATGTTCTTCATGTGTGTTTGCATCATTGTCAGGTGAGTTTTTCTGCCGTTTTATATATTAGGGTAGCATTCCGGCCCGTTCTTGATAGATTTTTGTGTGAAACGTGTTAATGGGTTAACGACATCATATTGTTCAACCATCCCCATTTCCAAAATGTTCTTCATGTGTGGTTGCATCATTGTCAGGTGAGTTTTTCTGCCGTTTTATATATTAGGGTAGCATTCCGGCCCGTTCTGGGTACTTTTTCGTGGGATGATGTAGATTTTGGGCAGTAATGGGTTAATGACAGCACATTGTTCAACCTTCTACATTTCCAAAATGTTTTCATGTGCGTTTGCATCATTGTCAGGTGAGTTTTGCTGCTGTTTTATATATTAGGGTAGCGTTCCAGCCGGTACCGGGTACTTTTTGGTTTGAAAATGTAGATTTTGGGCAATAATGGGTTAATGACAGCACATTGTTCAACATTCCCCATTTCCAAAATGCTCTTCATGTGTATAGAATTTGGGCAGTAGTGGCTTAATGACAGTACATTGTTCAACCTTCTCCATTTCCAAAATGTTCTTCATCTGCATTTGCATCATTGTCAGGTGAGTTTTGCTGCAGTTTTGTATGTTAGGATAGCGTTCCGGGGCGTTCCGGGTACTTTTTTGTCAAAATGCAGATTTTGGGCAGTAATGGGTTAATGACAGCACATAGTTCTGCCTTCCCCGTTTCCAAAATGTTCTTTGTGTGTGTTTGCATTATTTTCAGTTGAGTTGTGCTGCCATTTTGTATGCTAGCATAGCGTTCCGGCTCGTTCCGGGTACTTTTTTGTGTTAAAATGCAGATTTTGGGCAGTAATGGGTTAATGACAGCACATAGCTCTGCCTTCCCCATTTCCAAAATGTTCTTCATATGTGTTTGCATCATTGTCAGGTGAATTTTGCTGCTGTTTTTTTATATTAGGGTAGCGTTCCTGCCGGTACTGCATACTTGTTTATGTGAAAATGTAGATTTTGGGCAGTAATGGGTTAATGACAGCACATAGCTCTGCCTTCCCCATTTCCAAAATGTTCTTCATGTGTGTTTGCATCATTGTCAGGTGAATTTTGCTGCCTTTTTATATATTAGGGTAGCTTTCCGGCCGGTACCGCTTACTTTTTCGTGCGAAAATGTAGATTTTGGGCAGTAATGGGTTAATGACAGCACATTGTTCAACCATCCCCATTTCCAAAATTTTCTTCATGTGTGTTTGCATCATTTTAAGGTGAGTTTTGCTGCCTTTTTATATATTAGGGTAGCGTTCTGGCCAGTACCGATTACTTTTTTCTTTGAAAATGTAGATTTTGGGCAGTAATGGCTTAATGACAGTACATTGTTCAACCTTCTCCATTTCCAAAATGTTCTTCATCTGCATTTGCATCATTGTCAGGTGAGTTTTGCTGCAGTTTTGTATGTTAGGATAGCGTTCCGGGGCGTTCCGGGTACTTTTTTGTCAAAATGCAGATTTTGAGCAGTAATGGGTTAATGACAGCACATAGTTCTGCCTTCCCCGTTTCCAAAATGTTCTTTGTGTGTGTTTGCATTATTTTCAGTTGAGTTGTGCTGCCATTTTGTATGCTAGCATAGCGTTCCGGCTCGTTCCGGGTACTTTTTTGTGTTAAAATGCAGATTTTGGGCAGTAATGGGTTAATGACAGCACATAGCTCTGCCTTCCCCATTTCCAAAATGTTCTTCATGTGTGTTTGCATCATTGTCAGGTGAATTTTGCTGCTGTTTTTTATATTAGGGTAGCGTTCCTGCCGGTACTGCATACTTGTTTATGTGAAAATGTAGATTTTGGGCAGTAATGGGTTAATGACAGCACATAGCTCTGCCTTCCCCATTTCCAAAATGTTCTTCATGTGTGTTTGCATCATTGTCAGGTGAATTTTGCTGCCTTTTTATATATTAGGGTAGCTTTCCGGCCGGTACCGCGTACTTTTTCGTGCGAAAATGTAGATTTTGGGCAGTAATGGGTTAATGACAGCACATTGTTCAACCATCCCCATTTCCAAAATTTTCTTCATGTGTGTTTGCATCATTTTAAGGTGAGTTTTGCTGCCTTTTTATATATTAGGGTAGCGTTCTGGCCAGTACCGATTACTTTTTTGTTTGAAAATGTAGATTTTGGGCAGTAACGGGTTAATGACAGAACATTGTTCAACTTTCCCCATTTCCAAAATGTTCTTCATGTGTGTTTGCATCATTTTAAAGTGAGTTTTGCTGCATTTTTTTATATTAGAGTAACGTTCCGGCTCGTTCCAGGTATTTTTTCTTGTGAAAATGTAGATTTTGGGCAATAATGGGTTAATGACAGCACATAGTTCTGCGTTCCCCATTTCCAAAATGTTCTTCATGTGTGTTTACATTATTTTCAGGTGAGTTTTGCTGCCTTTCTATATATTAGGGTAGTGTTCCGGCCGGTACCGCGTACTTGTTTGTGTGAAAATGTAGAATTTGGGCAGTAATGGGTTAATGACAGCACATTGTTCAACCTTCCCATTTCCAAAATGTTCTTCATGTGTGTTTGCATCATTTTAAAGTGAGTTTTGCTGCCTTTTTATATTTTAGGGTAGCATTCCAGCTGGTACGGGTACTTTTTCGTTTGAAAATGTGGATTTTGGGCAGTAATGCGTTAATGACAGCACATAGTTTTGCCTTCCCCATTTACAAAAAGTTTTTCATGTGTGTTTGCATCATTTTTAGGTGAATTTTGCTGCCGTTTTATATAATACGGTAGCGTTCCGGCCCGTTCCAGTTACTTTTTTGTGTGAAAATTGTTAATGGGCTAACGACATCACGTTGTTCAACCTTCCCCATTTCCAAAATGTTCTTCATGTGTGTTTGCATCATTGTCAGGTGAGTTTTTCTGCCGTTTTATATATTAGGGTAGCATTCCGGCCCGTTCCGGATAGATTTTTGTGTGAAAATTGTTAATGGGTTAACGACATCACATTGTTCAACCATCCCCATTTCCAAAATGTTCTTCATGTGTGGTTGCATCATTGTCAGGTGAGTTTTTCTGCCGTTTTATATATTAGGGTAGCATTCCGGCCAGTTCTGGGTACTTTTTAGTGGGATGATGTAGATTTTGGGCAGTAATGGGTTAATGGCAGCACATTGTTCAACCTTCTACATTTCCAAAATGTTTTCATGTGCGTTTGCATCATTGTCAGGTGAGTTTTGCTGCCGTTTTATATATTAGGGTAGAGTTCCAGCCGGTACCGGGTACTTTTTGGTTTGAAAATGTAGATTTTGGGCAATAATGGGTTCATGACAGCACATTGTTCAACATTCCCCATTTCCAAAATGCTCTTCATGTGTATAGAATTTGGGCAGTAATGGTTAATGACATCACATTGTTCAACCTTCTCCATTTCCAAAATGTTCTTCATGTGTGTTTGCATCATTGTCAGGTGAGTTTTGCTGCTGTTTTATATATTAGGGTAGCATTCTGGCCCGTTCCGGGTACTTTTTCGTGGAAAAATGTAGATTTTGGGCACTAATGGCTTAATGACAGTACATTGTTCAACCTTCCCCATTTCCAAAATGTTCTTCATCTGCATTTGCATCATTGTCAGGTGAGTTTTGCTGCTGTTTTGTATGTTAGGATAGCGTTCCGGGGCGTTCCGGGTACTTTTTTGTCAAAATGCAGATTTTGGGCAGTAATGGGTTAATGACAGCACATAGCTCTGCCTTCTCCATTTCCAAAATGTTCTTCATGTGTGTTTGCATCATTGTCAGGTGAATTTTGCTGCTGTTTTTTATATTAGGGTAGCGTTCCTGCCGGTACTGCATACTTGTTTATGTGAAAATGTAGATTTTGGGCAGTAATGGGTTAATGACAGCACATTGTTCTGCCTTCCCCATTTACAAAATGTTCCTCATGTTTGTTTGCATCATTTTAAGGTGAGTTTTGCTGCCTTTTTATATATTAGGGTAGCTTTCCGGCCGGTACCGCGTACTTTTTCGTGCGAAAATGTAGATTTTGGGCAGTAATGGGTTAATGACAGCACATTGTTCAACCATCCCCATTTCCAAAATTTTCTTCATGTGTGTTTGCATCATTTTAAGGTGAGTTTTGCTGCCTTTTTATATATTAGGGTAGCGTTCTGGCCAGTACCGATTACTTTTTTGTTTGAAAATGTAGATTTTGGGCAGTAATGGGTTAATGTCAGCACATTGTTCAACCATCCCCATTTCCAAAATGTTCTTCATTTGTGTTTGCATCACTTTCAGGTGAGTTTTGCTGCCGTTTTATATATTAGGGTAGCGTTCCAGCCGGTACCGGGTACTTTTTGGTTTGAAAATGTAGATTTTGGGCAATAATGGGTTAATGACAGCACATTGTTCAACATTCCCCATTTCCAAAATGCTCTTCATGTGTATAGAATTTGGGCAGTAATGGGTTAATGACATCACATTGTTCAACCTTCTCCATTTCCAAAATGTTCTTCATGTGTGTTTGCATCATTGTCAGGTGAGTTTTGCTGCTGTTTTATATTTTTAGGGTAGCATTCTGGCCCGTTCCGGGTACTTTTTTGTGGGAAAATGTAGATTTTGGGCACTAATGGCTTAATGACAGTACATTGTTCAACCTTCCCCATTTCCAAAATGTTCTTCATCTGCATTTGCATCATTGTCAGCTGAGTTTTGCTGCCGTTTTGTATGTTAGGATAGCGTTCCGGGGCGTTCCGGGTACTTTTTTGTCAAAATGCAGATTTTGGGCAGTAATGGGTTAATGACAGCACATAGCTCTGCCTTCCCCATTTCCAAAATGTTCTTCATGTGTGTTTGCATCATTGTCAGGTGAATTTTGCTGCTGTTTTTTATATTAGGGTAGCGTTCCTGCCGGTACTGCATACTTGTTTATGTGAAAATGTAGATTTTGGGCAGTAATGGGTTAATGACAGCACATTGTTCTGCCTTCCCCATTTACAAAATGTTCCTCATGTTTGTTTGCATCATTTTAAGGTGAGTTTTGCTGCCTTTTTATATATTAGGGTAGCTTTCCGGCCGGTACCGCGTACTTTTTCGTGCGAAAATGTAGATTTTGGGCAGTAATGGGTTAATGACAGCACATTGTTCAACCATCCCCATTTCCAAAATTTTCTTCATGTGTGTTTGCATCATTTTAAGGTGAGTTTTGCTGCCTTTTTATATATTAGGGTAGCGTTCTGGCCAGTACCGATTACTTTTTTGTTTGAAAATGTAGATTTTGGGCAGTAACGGGTTAATGACAGAACATTGTTCAACTTTCCCCATTTCCAAAATGTTCTTCATGTGTGTTTGCATAATTTTAAAGTGAGTTTTGCTGCATTTTTTTATATTAGAGTAACGTTCCGGCTCGTTCCAGGTATTTTTTCGTGTGAAAATGTAGATTTTGGGCAATAATGGGTTAATGGCAGCACATTGTTCAACCTTCCCCATTTCTAAAATGTTGTTCATGTGTGTTTACATTATTTTCAGGTGAGTTTTGCTGCCGTTTTGTATGTTAGGGTAGTGTTCCGGCCCGTTCCAGGTACTTTTTTGTGAAAATGCAGATTTTGGGCAGTAATGGGTTAATGACAGCACATAGTTCTGTGTTCCCCATTTCCAAAATGTTCTTCATGTGTGTTTACATTATTTTCAGGTGAGTTTTGCTGCCTTCCTATATATTATGGTAGTGTTCCGGCCGGTACCGCGTACTTTTTTGTGTGAAAATGTAGAATTTGGGCAGTAATGGGTTAATGACAGCACATTGTTCAACCTTCCCATTTCCAAAATGTTCTTCATGTGTGTTTGCATCATTTTAAAGTGAGTTTTGCTGCCTTTTTATATTTTAGGGTAGCATTCCAGCTGGTACGGGTACTTTTTCGTTTGAAAAGGTGGATTTTGGGCAGTAATGCGTTAATGACAGCACATAGTTTTGCCTTCCCCATTTCCAAAAAGTTTTTCATGTGTGTTTGCATCATTTTTAGGTGAATTTTGCTGCCGTTTTATATAATACGGTAGCGTTCCGGCCCGTTCCAGTTACTTTTTTGTGTGGAAATTGTTAATGGGTTAACGACATCACATTGTTCAACCTTCCCCATTTCCAAAATGTTCTTCATGTGTGTTTGCATCATTGTCAGGTGAGTTTTTCTGCCGTTTTATATATTAGGGTAGCATTCCGGCCCGTTCCGTATAGATTTTTGTGTGAAAATTGTTAATGGGTTAACGACATCACATTGTTCAACCATCCCCATTTCCAAAATGTTCTTCATGTGTGGTTGCATCATTGTCAGGTGAGTTTTTCTGCCATTTTATATATTAGGGTAGCATTCCGGCCAGTTCTGGGTACTTTTTAGTGGGATGATGTAGATTTTGGGCAGTAATGGGTTAATGGCAGCACATTGTTCAACCTTCTACATTTCCAAAATGTTTTCATGTGCGTTTGCATCATTGTCAGGTGAGTTTTGCTGCCGTTTTATATATTAGGGTAGCGTTCCAGCCGGTACCGGGTACTTTTTGGTTTGAAAATGTAGATTTTGGGCAATAATGGATTAATGACAGAAAATTGTTCAACATTCTCCATTTCCAAAATGCTCTTCATGTGTATAGAATTTGGGCATTAATGGGTTAATGACATCACATTGTTCAACCTTCTCCATTTCCAAAATGTTCTTCATGTGTGTTTGCATCATTGTCAGGTGAGTTTTGCTGCTGTTTTATATATTAGGGTAGCATTCTGGCCCGTTACGGGTAATTTTTCGTGGGAAAATGTAGATTTTGGGCACTAATGGCTTAATGACAGTACATTGTTCAACCTTCCCCATTTCCAAAATGTTCTTCATCTGCATTTGCATCATTGTCAGGTGAGTTTTGCTGCTGTTTTATATATTAGGGTAGCATTCTGGCCCGTTCCGGGTACTTTTTCGTGGGAAAATGTAGATTTTGGGCACTAATGGCTTAATGACAGTACATTGTTCAACCTTCCCCATTTCCAAAATGTTCTTCATCTGCATTTGCATCATTGTCAGGTGAGTTTTGCTGCCGTTTTGTATGTTAGGATAGCGTTCCGGGGCGTTCCGGGTACTTTTTTGTCAAAATGCAGATTTTGGGCAGTAATGGGTTAATGACAGCACATAGCTCTGCCTTCCCCATTTCCAAAATGTTCTTCATGTGTGTTTGCATCATTGTCAGGTGAATTTTGCTGCTGTTTTTTATATTAGGGTAGCGTTCCTGCCGGTACTGCATACTTGTTTATGTGAAAATGTAGATTTTGGGCAGTAATGGGTTAATGACAGCACATTGTTCTGCCTTCCCCATTTACAAAATGTTCCTCATGTTTGTTTGCATCATTTTAAGGTGAGTTTTGCTGCCTTTTTATATATTAGGGTAGCTTTCCGGCCGGTACCGCGTACTTTTTCGTGCGAAAATGTAGATTTTGGGCAGTAATGGGTTAATGACAGCACATTGTTCAACCATCCCCATTTCCAAAATTTTCTTCATGTGTGTTTGCATCATTTTACGGTGAGTTTTGCTGCCTTTTTATATATTAGGGTAGCATTCTGGCCAGTACCGATTACTTTTTTGTTTGAAAATGTAGATTTTGGGCAGTAACGGGTTAATGACAGAACATTGTTCAACTTTCCCCATTTCCAAAATGTTCTTCATGTGTGTTTGCATAATTTTAAAGTGAGTTTTGCTGCATTTTTTTATATTAGAGTAACGTTCCGGCTCGTTCCAGGTATTTTTTCGTGTGAAAATGTAGATTTTGGGCAATAATGGGTTAATGGCAGCACATTGTTCAACCTTCCCCATTTCTAAAATGTTGTTCATGTGTGTTTACATTATTTTCAGGTTAGTTTTGCTGCCGTTTTGTATGTTAGGGTAGTGTTCCGGCCCGTTCCAGGTACTTTTTTGTGAAAATGCAGATTTTGGGCAGTAATGGGTTAATGACAGCACATAGTCCTGTGTTCCCCATTTCCAAAATGTTCTTCATTTGTGTTTACATTATTTTCAGGTGAGTTTTGCTGCCTTTCTATATATTAGGGTAGTGTTCCGGCCGGTACCGCATACTTTTTTGTGTGAAAATGTAGAATTTGGGCAGTAATGGGTTAATGACAGCACATTGTTCAACCTTCCCATTTCCAAAATGATCTTCATGTGTGTTTGCATCATTTGAAAGTGAGTTTTGCTGCCTTTTTATATTTTAGGGTAGCATTCCAGCTGGTACGGGTATTTTTTCGTTTGAAAAGGTGGATTTTGGGCAGTAATGCGTTAATGACAGCACATAGTTTTGCCTTCCCCATTTCCAAAAAGTTTTTCATGTGTGTTTGCATCATTTTTAGGTGAATTTTGCTGCCGTTTTATATAATACGGTAGCGTTCCGGCCCGTTCCGGATAGATTTTTGTGTGAAAATTGTTAATGGGTTAACGACATCACATTGTTCAACCTTCCCCATTTCCAAAATGTTCTTCATGTGTGTTTGCATCATTGTCAGGTGAGTTTTTCTGCCGTTTTATATATTAGGGTAGCATTCCGGCCCGTTCCGGATAGATTTTTGTGTGAAAATTGTTAATGAGTTAACGACATCACATTGTTCAACCATCCCCATTTCCAAAATGTTCTTCATGTGTGGTTGCATCATTGTCAGGTGAGTTTTTCTTCCGTTTTATATATTAGGGGAGCATTCCGGCCAGATCTGGGTACTTTTTAGTGGGATGATGTAGATTTTGGGCAGTAATGGGTTAATGGCAGCACATTGTTCAACCTTCTACATTTCCAAAATGTTTTCATGTGCGTTTGCATCATTGTCAGGTGAGTTTTGCTGCCGTTTTATATATTAGGGTAGCATTCTGGCCCGTTCCGGGTACTTTTTCGTGGGAAAATGTAGATTTTGGGCAATAATGGATTAATGACAGAACATTGTTCAACATTCCCCATTTCCAAAATGCTCTTCATGTGTATAGAATTTGGGCATTAATGGGTCAACGACATCACATTGTTCAACCTTCTCCATTTCCAAAATGTTCTTCATGTGTGTTTGCATCATTGTCAGGTGAGTTTTGCTGCTGTTTGATATATTAGGGTAGCATTCTGGCCCGTTCCGGGTACTTTTTCGTGGGAAAATGTAGATTTTGGGCACTAATGGCTTAATGACAGTACATTGTTCAACCTTCCCCATTTCCAAAATGTTCTTCATCTGCATTTGCATCATTGTCAGGTGAGTTTTGCTGCCGTTTTTTATGTTAGGATAGCGTTCCGGGGCGTTCCTGGTACTTTTTTGTCAAAATGCAGATTTTGGGCAGTAATGGGTTAATGACAGCACATAGTTCTGCCTTCCCCGTTTCCAAAATGTTCTTTGTGTGTGTTTGCATTATTTTCAGGTGAGTTGTGCTGCCATTTTGTATGCTAGCGTAGCGTTCCGGCTCGTTCCGGGTACTTTTTTGTGTTAAAATGCAGATTTTGGGCAGTAATGGGTTAATGACAGCACATAGCTCTGCCTTCCCCATTTCCAAAATGTTCTTCATGTGTGTTTGCATCATTGTCAGGTGAATTTTGCTGCAGTTTTATATATTAGGGTAGCGTTCCGGCCGGTACTGCATACTTTTTTATGTGAAAATGTAGATTTTGGGCAGTAATGGGTTAATGGCAGCACATTGTTCTGCCTTCCCCATTTGCAAAGTGTTCTTCATGTTTGTTTGCATCATTTTAAGGTGAGTTTTGCTGCCTTTTTATATATTAGGGTAGCGTTCCGGCCGGTACCGCATACTTTTTCGTGCAAAATGTAGATTTTGGGCAGTAATGGGTTAATGACAGCACATTGTTCAACCATCCCCATTTCCAAAATTTTCTTCATGTGTGTTTGCATCATTTTAAGGTGAGTTTTGCTGCCTTTTTATATATTAGGGTAGCGTTCTGGTCAGTACCGATTACTTTTTTGTTTGAAAATGTAGATTTTGGGCAGTAACGGGTTAATGACAGCACATTGTTCAACTTTCCCCATTTCCAAAATGTTCTTCATGTGTGTTTGCATCATTTTAAAATGAGTTTTGCTGCATTTTTATATATTAGAGTAACGTTCCGGCTCGTTCCAGGTACTTTTTCGTGTGAAAATGTAGATTTTGGGCAATAATGGGTTAATGACAGCACATTGTTCAACCTTCCCCATTTCTTAAATGTTGTTCATGTGTGTTTACATTATTTTCAGGTTAGTTTTGCTGCCGTTTTGTATGTTAGGGTAGTGTTCCGGCCCGTTCCAGGTACTTTTTTGTGAAAATGCAGATTTTGGGCAGTAATGGGTTAATGACAGCACATAGTTCTGCGTTCCCCATTTCCAAAATGTTCTTCATGTGTGTTTACATTATTTTCAGGTGAGTTTTGCTGCCTTTCTATATATTAGGGTAGCATTCTGGCACGTTCCGGGTACATTTTTGTGTGAAAATTGAGATTTTGGGCAGTAATGGGTTAATGTCAGCACATTGTTCAACCATCCCCATTTCCAAAATGTTCTTCATGTGTGTTTGCATCATTTTAAGGTGAGTTTTGCTGCCTTTTTATATATTAGGGTAGTGTTCCAGCCGGTACCGCATACTTTTTTGTGTGAAAATGTAGATTTTGGGCAGTAATGGGTTAATGACAGCACATTGTTCAACCTTCCCATTTCCAAAATGTTCTTCATGTGTGTTTGCATCATTTTAAAGTGAGTTTTGCTGCCTTTTTATATTTTAGGGTAGCATTCCAGCTGGTACGGGTACTTTTTCGTTTGAAAATGTGGATTTTGGGCAGTAATGCGTTAATGACAGCACATAGTTTTGCCTTCCCCATTTCCAAAATGTTCTTCATGTGTGTTTGCATCATTTTTAGGTGAATTTTGCTGCCGTTTTATATAATACGGTAGCGTTCTGGCCCGTTCCAGTTACTTTTTTGTGTGAAAATTGTTAATGGGTTAACGATATCAGGTTGTTCAACCTTCCCCATTTCCAAAATGTTCTTCATGTGTGTTTGCATCATTGTCAGGTGAGTTTTTCTGCCGTTTTATATATTAGGGTAGCATTCCGGCCCGTTCCAGGTACTTTTTTGTGAAAATGCAGATTTTGGGCAGTAATGGGTTAATGACAGCACATAGTTCTGCCTTCCCCATTTCCAAAATGTTCTTCATGTGTGTTTACATTATTTTCAGGTGAGTTTTGCTGCCGTTCTATATATTAGGGTAGCATTCCGGCCCGTTCCGGCTACTTTTTCGTGGGAAAATTTTGATTTTGGGCACTAATGGGTTAATTACAGTACATTGTTCAACCATCCCCATTAGCAAAATGTTCTTCATGTGTGTTTACATTATTTTCAGGTGAGTTTTGCTGCCGTTCTATATATTACGGGAGCATTCCGGCCCGTTATGGTACATTTTTGTGTGAAAATGTAGAATTTGGGCAGTAATGGGTTAATGACAGCACATTGTTCAACCATCCCCATTTCCAAAATGTTCTTCATGTGTGTTTGCATCATTTTAAGGTGAGTTTTGCTGCCTTTTTATATTTTAGGGTAGCATTCCAGCTGGTACGGGTAATTTTTCGTTTGAAAATGTAGATTTTGGGCAGTCATGCGTTAATTACAGCACATAGTTTTGCCTTCCCCATTTCCAAAAAGTTTTTCATGTGTGTTTGCATCATTTTAAGGTGAGTTTTGCTGCCTTTTTATATATTAGGGTAGCGTTCTGGCCAGTACCGATTACTTTTTTCTTTGAAAATGTAGATTTTGGGCAGTAATGGCTTAATGACAGTACATTGTTCAACCATCTCCATTTCCAAAATGTTCTTCATCTGCATTTGCATCATTGTCAGGTGAGTTTTGCTGCAGTTTTGTATGTTAGGATAGCGTTCCGGGGCGTTCCGGGTACTTTTTTGTCAAAATGCAGATTTTGAGCAGTAATGGGTTAATGACAGCACATAGTTCTGCCTTCCCCGTTTCCAAAATGTTCTTTGTGTGTGTTTGCATTATTTTCAGTTGAGTTGTGCTGCCATTTTGTATGCTAGCATAGCGTTCCGGCTCGTTCCGGGTACTTTTTTGTGTTAAAATGCAGATTTTGGGCAGTAATGGGTTAATGACAGCACATAGCTCTGCCTTCCCCATTTCCAAAATGTTCTTCATGTGTGTTTGCATCATTGTCAGGTGAATTTTGCTGCTGTTTTTTATATTAGGGTAGCGTTCCTGCCGGTACTGCATACTTGTTTATGTGAAAATGTAGATTTTGGGCAGTAATGGGTTAATGACAGCACATAGCTCTGCCTTCCCCATTTCCAAAATGTTCTTCATGTGTGTTTGCATCATTGTCAGGTGAATTTTGCTGCCTTTTTATATATTAGGGTAGCTTTCCGGCCGGTACCGCGTACTTTTTCGTGCGAAAATGTAGATTTTGGGCAGTAATGGGTTAATGACAGCACATTGTTCAACCATCCCCATTTCCAAAATTTTCTTCATGTGTGTTTGCATCATTTTAAGGTGAGTTTTGCTGCCTTTTTATATATTAGGGTAGCGTTCTGGCCAGTACCGATTACTTTTTTGTTTGAAAATGTAGATTTTGGGCAGTAACGGGTTAATGACAGAATATTGTTCAACTTTCCCCATTTCCAAAATGTTCCTTATGTGTGTTTGCATCATTTTAAAGTGAGTTTTGCTGCATTTTTTTATATTAGAGTAACGTTCCGGCTCGTTCCAGGTATTTTTTCTTGTGAAAATGTAGATTTTGGGCAATAATGGGTTAATGACAGCACATAGTTCTGCGTTCCCCATTTCCAAAATGTTCTTCATGTGTGTTTACATTATTTTCAGGTGAGTTTTGCTGCCTTTCTATATATTAGGGTAGTGTTCCGGCCGGTACCGCGTACTTGTTTGTGTGAAAATGTAGAATTTGGGCAGTAATGGGTTAATGACAGCACATTGTTCAACCTTCCCATTTCCAAAATGTTCTTCATGTGTGTTTGCATCATTTTAAAGTGAGTTTTGCTGCCTTTTTATATTTTAGGGTAGCATTCCAGCTGGTACGGGTACTTTTTCGTTTGAAAATGTGGATTTTGGGCAGTAATGCGTTAATGACAGCACATAGTTTTGCCTTCCCCATTTACAAAAAGTTTTTCATGTGTGTTTGCATCATTTTTAGGTGAATTTTGCTGCCGTTTTATATAATACGGTAGCGTTCCGGCCCGTTCCAGTTACTTTTTTGTGTGAAAATTGTTAATGGGTTAACGACATCACGTTGTTCAACCTTCCCCATTTCCAAAATGTTCTTCATGTGTGTTTGCATCATTGTCAGGTGAGTTTTTCTGCCGTTTTATATATTAGGGTAGCATTCCGGCCCGTTCCGGATAGATTTTTGTGTGAAAATTGTTAATGGGTTAACGACATCACATTGTTCAACCATCCCCATTTCCAAAATGTTCTTCATGTGTGGTTGCATCATTGTCAGGTGAGTTTTTCTGCCGTTTTATATATTAGGGTAGCATTCCGGCCAGTTCTGGGTACTTTTTAGTGGGATGATGTAGATTTTGGGCAGTAATGGGTTAATGGCAGCACATTGTTCAACCTTCTACATTTCCAAAATGTTTTCATGTGCGTTTGCATCATTGTCAGGTGAGTTTTGCTGCCGTTTTATATATTAGGGTAGAGTTCCAGCCGGTACCGGGTACTTCTTGGTTTGAAAATGTAGATTTTGGGCAATAATGGGTTCATGACAGCACATTGTTCAACATTCCCCATTTCCAAAATGCTCTTCATGTGTATAGAATTTGGGCAGTAATGGTTAATGACATCACATTGTTCAACCTTCTCCATTTCCAAAATGTTCTTCATGTGTGTTTGCATCATTGTCAGGTGAGTTTTGCTGCTGTTTTATATATTAGGGTAGCATTCTGGCCCGTTCCGGGTACTTTTTCGTGGAAAAATGTAGATTTTGGGCACTAATGGCTTAATGACAGTACATTGTTCAACCTTCCCCATTTCCAAAATGTTCTTCATCTGCATTTGCATCATTGTCAGGTGAGTTTTGCTGCTGTTTTGTATGTTAGGATAGCGTTCCGGGGCGTTCCGGGTACTTTTTTGTCAAAATGCAGATTTTGGGCAGTAATGGGTTAATGACAGCACATAGCTCTGCCTTCTCCATTTCCAAAATGTTCTTCATGTGTGTTTGCATCATTGTCAGGTGAATTTTGCTGCTGTTTTTTATATTAGGGTAGCGTTCCTGCCGGTACTGCATACTTGTTTATGTGAAAATGTAGATTTTGGGCAGTAATGGGTTAATGACAGCACATTGTTCTGCCTTCCCCATTTACAAAATGTTCCTCATGTTTGTTTGCATCATTTTAAGGTGAGTTTTGCTGCCTTTTTATATATTAGGGTAGCTTTCCGGCCGGTACCGCGTACTTTTTCGTGCGAAAATGTAGATTTTGGGCAGTAATGGGTTAATGACAGCACATTGTTCAACCATCCCCATTTCCAAAATTTTCTTCATGTGTGTTTGCATCATTTTAAGGTGAGTTTTGCTGCCTTTTTATATATTAGGGTAGCGTTCTGGCCAGTACCGATTACTTTTTTGTTTGAAAATGTAGATTTTGGGCAGTAATGGGTTAATGTCAGCACATTGTTCAACCATCCCCATTTCCAAAATGTTCTTCATTTGTGTTTGCATCACTTTCAGGTGAGTTTTGCTGCCGTTTTATATATTAGGGTAGCGTTCCAGCCGGTACCGGGTACTTTTTGGTTTGAAAATGTAGATTTTGGGCAATAATGGGTTAATGACAGCACATTGTTCAACATTCCCCATTTCCAAAATGCTCTTCATGTGTATAGAATTTGGGCAGTAATGGGTTAATGACATCACATTGTTCAACCTTCTCCATTTCCAAAATGTTCTTCATGTGTGTTTGCATCATTGTCAGGTGAGTTTTGCTGCTGTTTTATATTTTTAGGGTAGCATTCTGGCCCGTTCCGGGTACTTTTTTGTGGGAAAATGTAGATTTTGGGCACTAATGGCTTAATGACAGTACATTGTTCAACCTTCCCCATTTCCAAAATGTTCTTCATCTGCATTTGCATCATTGTCAGCTGAGTTTTGCTGCCGTTTTGTATGTTAGGATAGCGTTCCGGGGCGTTCCGGGTACTTTTTTGTCAAAATGCAGATTTTGGGCAGTAATGGGTTAATGACAGCACATAGCTCTGCCTTCCCCATTTCCAAAATGTTCTTCATGTGTGTTTGCATCATTGTCAGGTGAATTTTGCTGCTGTTTTTTATATTAGGGTAGCGTTCCTGCCGGTACTGCATACTTGTTTATGTGAAAATGTAGATTTTGGGCAGTAATGGGTTAATGACAGCACATTGTTCTGCCTTCCCCATTTACAAAATGTTCCTCATGTTTGTTTGCATCATTTTAAGGTGAGTTTTGCTGCCTTTTTATATATTAGGGTAGCTTTCCGGCCGGTACCGCATACTTTTTCGTGCGAAAATGTAGATTTTGGGCAGTAATGGGTTAATGACAGCACATTGTTCAACCATCCCCATTTCCAAAATTTTCTTCATGTGTGTTTGCATCATTTTAAGGTGAGTTTTGCTGCCTTTTTATATATTAGGGTAGCGTTCTGGCCAGTACCGATTACTTTTTTGTTTGAAAATGTAGATTTTGGGCAGTAACGGGTTAATGACAGAACATTGTTCAACTTTCCCCATTTCCAAAATGTTCTTCATGTGTGTTTGCATAATTTTAAAGTGAGTTTTGCTGCATTTTTTTATATTAGAGTAACGTTCCGGCTCGTTCCAGGTATTTTTTCGTGTGAAAATGTAGATTTTGGGCAATAATGGGTTAATGGCAGCACATTGTTCAACCTTCCCCATTTCTAAAATGTTGTTCATGTGTGTTTACATTATTTTCAGGTGAGTTTTGCTGCCGTTTTGTATGTTAGGGTAGTGTTCCGGCCCGTTCCAGGTACTTTTTTGTGAAAATGCAGATTTTGGGCAGTAATGGGTTAATGACAGCACATAGTTCTGTGTTCCCCATTTCCAAAATGTTCTTCATGTGTGTTTACATTATTTTCAGGTGAGTTTTGCTGCCTTCCTATATATTATGGTAGTGTTCCGGCCGGTACCGCGTACTTTTTTGTGTGAAAATGTAGAATTTGGGCAGTAATGGGTTAATGACAGCACATTGTTCAACCTTCCCATTTCCAAAATGTTCTTCATGTGTGTTTGCATCATTTTAAAGTGAGTTTTGCTGCCTTTTTATATTTTAGGGTAGCATTCCAGCTGGTACGGGTACTTTTTCGTTTGAAAAGGTGGATTTTGGGCAGTAATGCGTTAATGACAGCACATAGTTTTGCCTTCCCCATTTCCAAAAAGTTTTTCATGTGTGTTTGCATCATTTTTAGGTGAATTTTGCTGCCGTTTTATATAATACGGTAGCGTTCCGGCCCGTTCCAGTTACTTTTTTGTGTGGAAATTGTTAATGGGTTAACGACATCACGTTGTTCAACCTTCCCCATTTCCAAAATGTTCTTCATGTGTGTTTGCATCATTGTCAGGTGAGTTTTTATGCCGTTTTATATATTAGGGTAGCATTCCGGCCCGTTCCGTATAGATTTTTGTGTGAAAATTGTTAATGGGTTAACGACATCACATTGTTCAACCATCCCCATTTCCAAAATGTTCTTCATGTGTGGTTGCATCATTGTCAGGTGAGTTTTTCTGCCATTTTATATATTAGGGTAGCATTCCGGCCAGTTCTGGGTACTTTTTAGTGGGATGATGTAGATTTTGGGCAGTAATGGGTTAATGGCAGCACATTGTTCAACCTTCTACATTTCCAAAATGTTTTCATGTGCGTTTGCATCATTGTCAGGTGAGTTTTGCTGCCGTTTTATATATTAGGGTAGCGTTCCAGCCGGTACCGGGTACTTTTTGGTTTGAAAATGTAGATTTTGGGCAATAATGGATTAATGACAGAAAATTGTTCAACATTCTCCATTTCCAAAATGCTCTTCATGTGTATAGAATTTGGGCATTAATGGGTTAATGACATCACATTGTTCAACCTTCTCCATTTCCAAAATGTTCTTCATGTGTGTTTGCATCATTGTCAGGTGAGTTTTGCTGCTGTTTTATATATTAGGGTAGCATTCTGGCCCGTTACGGGTAATTTTTCGTGGGAAAATGTAGATTTTGGGCACTAATGGCTTAATGACAGTACATTGTTCAACCTTCCCCATGTCCAAAATGTTCTTCATCTGCATTTGCATCATTGTCAGGTGAGTTTTGCTGCTGTTTTATATATTAGGGTAGCATTCTGGCCCGTTCCGGGTACTTTTTCGTGGGAAAATGTAGATTTTGGGCACTAATGGCTTAATGACAGTACATTGTTCAACCTTCCCCATTTCCAAAATGTTCTTCATCTGCATTTGCATCATTGTCAGGTGAGTTTTGCTGCCGTTTTGTATGTTAGGATAGCGTTCCGGGGCGTTCCGGGTACTTTTTTGTCAAAATGCAGATTTTGGGCAGTAATGGGTTAATGACAGCACATAGCTCTGCCTTCCCCATTTCCAAAATGTTCTTCATGTGTGTTTGCATCATTGTCAGGTGAATTTTGCTGCTGTTTTTTATATTAGGGTAGCGTTCCTGCCGGTACTGCATACTTGTTTATGTGAAAATGTAGATTTTGGGCAGTAATGGGTTAATGACAGCACATTGTTCTGCCTTCCCCATTTACAAAATGTTCCTCATGTTTGTTTGCATCATTTTAAGGTGAGTTTTGCTGCCTTTTTATATATTAGGGTAGCTTTCCGGCCGGTACCGCGTACTTTTTCGTGCGAAAATGTAGATTTTGGGCAGTAATGGGTTAATGACAGCACATTGTTCAACCATCCCCATTTCCAAAATTTTCTTCATGTGTGTTTGCATCATTTTACGGTGAGTTTTGCTGCCTTTTTATATATTAGGGTAGCGTTCTGGCCAGTACCGATTACTTTTTTGTTTGAAAATGTAGATTTTGGGCAGTAACGGGTTAATGACAGAACATTGTTCAACTTTCCCCATTTCCAAAATGTTCTTCATGTGTGTTTGCATAATTTTAAAGTGAGTTTTGCTGCATTTTTTTATATTAGAGTAACGTTCCGGCTCGTTCCAGGTATTTTTTCGTGTGAAAATGTAGATTTTGGGCAATAATGGGTTAATGGCAGCACATTGTTCAACCTTCCCCATTTCTAAAATGTTGTTCATGTGTGTTTACATTATTTTCAGATTAGTTTTGCTGCCGTTTTGTATGTTAGGGTAGTGTTCCGGCCCGTTCCAGGTACTTTTTTGTGAAAATGCAGATTTTGGGCAGTAATGGGTTAATGACAGCACATAGTCCTGTGTTCCCCATTTCCAAAATGTTCTTCATTTGTGTTTACATTATTTTCAGGTGAGTTTTGCTGCCTTTCTATATATTAGGGTAGTGTTCCGGCCGGTACCGCATACTTTTTTGTGTGAAAATGTAGAATTTGGGCAGTAATGGGTTAATGACAGCACATTGTTCAACCTTCCCATTTCCAAAATGATCTTCATGTGTGTTTGCATCATTTGAAAGTGAGTTTTGCTGCCTTTTTATATTTTAGGGTAGCATTCCAGCTGGTACGGGTATTTTTTCGTTTGAAAAGGTGGATTTTGGGCAGTAATGCTTTAATGACAGCACATAGTTTTGCCTTCCCCATTTCCAAAAAGTTTTTCATGTGTGTTTGCATCATTTTTAGGTGAATTTTGCTGCCGTTTTATATAATACGGTAGCGTTCCGGCCCGTTCCGGATAGATTTTTGTGTGAAAATTGTTAATGGGTTAACGATATCACATTGTTCAACCTTCCCCATTTCCAAAATGTTCTTCATGTGTGTTTGCATCATTGTCAGGTGAGTTTTTCTGCCGTTTTATATATTAGGGTAGCATTCCGGCCCGTTCCGGATAGATTTTTGTGTGAAAATTGTTAATGGGTTAACGACATCACATTGTTCAACCATCCCCATTTCCAAAATGTTCTTCATGTGTGGTTGCATCATTGTCAGGTGAGTTTTTCTTCCGTTTTATATATTAGGGGAGCATTCCGGCCAGATCTGGGTACTTTTTAGTGGGATGATGTAGATTTTGGGCAGTAATGGGTTAATGGCAGCACATTGTTCAACCTTCTACATTTCCAAAATGTTTTCATGTGCGTTTGCATCATTGTCAGGTGAGTTTTGCTGCCGTTTTATATATTAGGGTAGCATTCTGGCCCATTCCGGGTACTTTTTCGTGGGAAAATGTAGATTTTGGGCAATAATGGATTAATGACAGAACATTGTTCAACATTCCCCATTTCCAAAATGCTCTTCATGTGTATAGAATTTGGGCATTAATGGGTCAACGACATCACATTGTTCAACCTTCTCCATTTCCAAAATGTTCTTCATGTGTGTTTGCATCATTGTCAGGTGAGTTTTGCTGCTGTTTGATATATTAGGGTAGCATTCTGGCCCGTTCCGGGTACTTTTTCGTGGGAAAATGTAGATTTTGGGCACTAATGGCTTAATGACAGTACATTGTTCAACCTTCCCCATTTCCAAAATGTTCTTCATCTGCATTTGCATCATTGTCAGGTGAGTTTTGCTGCCGTTTTGTATGTTAGGATAGCGTTCCGGGGCGTTCCTGGTACTTTTTTGTCAAAATGCAGATTTTGGGCAGTAATGGGTTAATGACAGCACATAGTTCTGCCTTCCCCGTTTCCAAAATGTTCTTTGTGTGTGTTTGCATTATTTTCAGGTGAGTTGTGCTGCCATTTTGTATGCTAGCGTAGCGTTCCGGCTCGTTCCGGGTACTTTTTTGTGTTAAAATGCAGATTTTGGGCAGTAATGGGTTAATGACAGCACATAGCTCTGCCTTCCCCATTTCCAAAATGTTCTTCATGTGTGTTTGCATCATTGTCAGGTGAGTTTTGCTGCCTTTTTATATATTAGGGTAGCGTTCCGGCCGGTACCGCATACTTTTTCGTGCAAAATGTAGATTTTGGGCAGTAATGGGTTAATGACAGCACATTGTTCAACCATCCCCATTTCCAAAATTTTCTTCATGTGTGTTTGCATCATTTTAAGGTGAGTTTTGCTGCCTTTTTATATATTAGGGTAGCGTTCTGGTCAGTACCGATTACTTTTTTGTTTGAAAATGTAGATTTTGGGCAGTAACGGGTTAATGACAGCACATTGTTCAACTTTCCCCATTTCCAAAATGTTCTTCATGTGTGTTTGCATCATTTTAAAATGAGTTTTGCTGCATTTTTATATATTAGAGTAACGTTCCGGCTCGTTCCAGGTACTTTTTCGTGTGAAAATGTAGATTTTGGGCAATAATGGGTTAATGACAGCACATTGTTCAACCTTCCCCATTTCTTAAATGTTGTTCATGTGTGTTTACATTATTTTCAGGTTAGTTTTGCTGCCGTTTTGTATGTTAGGGTAGTGTTCCGGCCCGTTCCAGGTACTTTTTTGTGAAAATGCAGATTTTGGGCAGTAATGGGTTAATGACAGCACATAGTTCTGCGTTCCCCATTTCCAAAATGTTCTTCATGTGTGTTTACATTATTTTCAGGTGAGTTTTGCTGCCTTTCTATATATTAGGGTAGCATTCTGGCCCGTTCCGGGTACATTTTTGTGTGAAAATTGAGATTTTGGGCAGTAATGGGTTAATGTCAGCACATTGTTCAACCATCCCCATTTCCAAAATGTTCTTCATGTGTGTTTGCATCATTTTAAGTTGAGTTTTGCTGCCTTTTTATATATTAGGGTAGTGTTCCGGCCGGTACCGCATACTTTTTTGTGTGAAAATGTAGATTTTGGGCAGTAATGGGTTAATGACAGCACATTGTTCAACCTTCCCATTTCCAAAATGTTCTTCATGTGTGTTTGCATCATTTTAAAGTGAGTTTTGCTGCCTTTTTATATTTTAGGGTAGCATTCCAGCTGGTACGGGTACTTTTTCGTTTGAAAATGTGGATTTTGGGCAGTAATGCGTTAATGACAGCACATAGTTTTGCCTTCCCCATTTCCAAAATGTTCTTCATGTGTGTTTGCATCATTTTTAGGTGAATTTTGCTGCCGTTTTATATAATACGGTAGCGTTCTGGCCCGTTCCAGTTACTTTTTTGTGTGAAAATTGTTAATGGGTTAACGATATCAGGTTGTTCAACCTTCCCCATTTCCAAAATGTTCTTCATGTGTGTTTGCATCATTGTCAGGTGAGTTTTTCTGCCGTTTTATATATTAGGGTAGCATTCCGGCCCGTTCCAGGTACTTTTTTGTGAAAATGCAGATTTTGGGCAGTAATGGGTTAATGACAGCACATAGTTCTGCCTTCCCCATTTCCAAAATGTTCTTCATGTGTGTTTACATTATTTTCAGGTGAGTTTTGCTGCCGTTCTATATATTAGGGTAGCATTCCGGCCCGTTCCGGCTACTTTTTCGTGGGAAAATTTTGATTTTGGGCACTAATGGGTTAATTACAGTACATTGTTCAACCATCCCCATTAGCAAAATGTTCTTCATGTGTGTTTACATTATTTTCAGGTGAGTTTTGCTGCCGTTCTATATATTACGGGAGCATTCCGGCCCGTTATGGTACATTTTTGTGTGAAAATGTAGAATTTGGGCAGTAATGGGTTAATGACAGCACATTGTTCAACCATCCCCATTTCCAAAATGTTCTTCATGTGTGTTTGCATCATTTTAAGGTGAGTTTTGCTGCCTTTTTATATTTTAGGGTAGCATTCCAGCTGGTACGGGTAATTTTTCGTTTGAAAATGTAGATTTTGGGCAGTCATGCGTTAATTACAGCACATAGTTTTGCCTTCCCCATTTCCAAAAAGTTTTTCATGTGTGTTTGCATCATTTTTAGGTGAATTTTGCTGCCGTTTTATATAATACGGTAGCGTTCCGGCCCGTTCCAGTTACTTTTTTGTGTGAAAATTGTTAATGGGTTAACAACATCACGTTGTTCAACCTTCCCCATTTCCAAAATGTTCTTCATGTGTGTTTGCATCATTGTCAGGTGAGTTTTTCTGCCGTTTTATATATTAGGGTAGCATTCCGGCCCGTTCCGGATAGATTTTTGTGTGAAAATTGTTAATGGGTTAACGACATCACATTGTTCAACCATCCCCATTTCCAAAATGTTCTTCATGTGTGTTTGCATCATTGTCAGGTGAGTTTTTCTGCCGTTTTATATATTAGGGTAGCATTCCGGCCATTTCTGGGTACTTTTTAGTGGGATGATGTAGATTTTGGGCAGTAATGGGTTAATGGCAGCACATTGTTCAACCTTCTACATTTCCAAAATGTTTTCATGTGCGTTTGCATCATTGTCAGGTGAGTTTTGCTGCCGTTTTATATATTAGGGTAGCGTTCCAGCCGGTACCGGGTACTTTTTGGTTTGAAAATGTAGATTTTGGGCAATAATGGGTTAATGACAGCACATTGTTCAACATTCCCCATTTCCAAAATGCTCTTCATGTGTATAGAATTTGGGCAGTAATGGGTTAACGACATCACATTGTTCAACCTTCTCCATTACCAAAATGTTCTTCATGTGTGTTTGCATCATTGTCAGGTGAGTTTTGCTGCTGTTTTATATATTAGGGTAGCATTCTGGCCCGTTCCGGGTACTTTTTCGTGGGAAAATGTAGATTTTGGGCACTAATGGCTTAATGACAGTACATTGTTCAACCTTCCCCATTTCCAAAATGTTCTTCATCTGCATTTGCATCATTGTCAGGTGAGTTTTGCTGCCGTTTTGTATGTTAGGATAGCGTTCCGGGGCGTTCCGGGTACTTTTTTGTCAAAATGCAGATTTTGGGCAGTAATGGGTTAATGACAGCACATAGTTCTGCCTTCCCCGTTTCCAAAATGTTCTTTGTGTGTGTTTGCATTATTTTCAGGTGAGTTGTGCTGCCATTTTGTATGCTAGCGTAGCGTTCCGGCACGTTCCGGGTACTTTTTTGTGTTAAAATGCAGATTTTGGGCAGTAATGGGTTAATGACAGCACATTGTTCTGCCTTCCCCATTTCCAAAATGTTCTTCATGTGTGTTTGCATCATTGTCAGGTGAATTTTGCTGCAGTTTTATATATCAGGGTAGCGTTCCTGCCGGTACTGCATACTTTTTTATGTGAAAATGTAGATTTTGGGCAGTAATGGGTTAATGACAGCACATTGTTCAACCATCCCCATTTCCAAAATTTTCTTCATGTGTGTTTGCATCATTTTAAGGTGAGTTTTGCTGCCTTTTTATATATATGGGTAGCGTTCTGGTCAGTACTGATTACTTTTTTGTTTGAAAATGTAGATTTTGGGTATTAACTGGTTAATGACAGCACATTGTTCAACTTTCCCCATTTCCAAAATGTTCTTCATGTGTGTTTGCATCATTTTAAAATGAGTTTTGCTGTATTTTTATATATTAGAGTAACGTTCCGGCTCGTTCCAGGTACTTTTTCGTGTGAAAATGTAGATTTTGGGCAATAATGGGTTAATGACAGCACATTGTTCAACCTTCCCCATTTCTTAAATGTTGTTCATGTGTGTTTACATTATTTTCAGGTGAGTTTTGCTGCCGTTTTGTATGTTAGGGTAGTGTTCCGGCCCGTTCCAGGTACTTTTTTGTGAAAATGCAGATTTTGGGCAGTAATGGGTTAATGACAGCACATACTTCTGCGTTCCCCATTTCCAAAATGTTCTTCATGTGTGTTTACATTATTTTCAGGTGAGTTTTGCTGCCTTTCTATATATTAGGGTAGCATTCCGGCCCGTTCCGGGTACATTTTTGTGTGAAAATTGAGATTTTGGGCAGTAATGGGTTAATGTCAGCACATTGTTCAACCATCCCCATTTCCAAAATGTTCTTCATGTGTGTTTGCATCATTTTAAGGTGAGTTTTGCTGCCTTTTTATATATTAGGGTAGTGTTCCGGCCGGAACCGGATACTTTTTTGTGTGAAAATGTAGATTTTGGGCAGTAATGGGTTAATGACAGCACATTGTTCAACCTTCCCATTTCCAAAATGTTCTTCATGTGTGTTTGCATCATTTTAAAGTGAGTTTTGCTGCCTTTTTATATTTTAGGGTAGCATTCCAGCTGGTACGGGTACTTTTTCGTTTGAAAATGTGGATTTTGGGCAGTAATGCGTTAATGACAGCACATAGTTTTGCCTTCCCCATTTCCAAAATGTTCTTCATGTGTGTTTGCATCATTTTTAGGTGAATTTTGCTGCCGTTTTATATAATACGGAGGCGTTCCGGCCCGTTCCAGTTACTTTTTTGTGTGAAAATTGTTAATGGGTTAACGATATCAGGTTGTTCAACCTTCCCCATTTCCAAAATGTTCTTCATGTGTGTTTGCATCATTGTCAGGTGAGTTTTTCTGCCGTTTTATATATTAGGGTAGCATTCCGGCCCGTTCCAGGTACTTTTTTGTGAAAATGCAGATTTTGGGCAGTAATGGGTTAATGACAGCACATAGTTCTGCCTTCCCCATTTCCAAAATGTTCTTCATGTGTGTTTACATTATTTTCAGGTGAGTTTTGCTGCCGTTCTATATATTAGGGTAGAATTCCAGCCCGTTACGTGTACATTTCTGTGTGAAAATTGAGATTTTGGGCACTAATGGCTTAATGACAGTACATTGTTCAACCTTCCCCATTTCCAAAATGTTCTTCATCTGCATTTGCATCATTGTCAGGTGAGTTTTGCTGCCGTTTTGTATGTTAGGATAGCGTTCCGGGGCGTTCCGGGTACTTTTGTGTGAAAATGCAGATTTTGGGCAGTAATGGGTTAATGACAGCACATAGTTCTGCCTTCCCCGTTCCAAAATGTTCTTTGTGTGTGTTTGCATTATTTTCAGGTGAGTTGTGCTGCCATTTTGTATGCTAGCGTAGCGTTCCGGCACGTTCCGGGTACTTTTTTGTGTTAAAATGCAGATTTTGGGCAGTAATGGGTTAATGACAGCACATAGCTCTGCCTTCCCCATTTCCAAAATGTTCTTCATGTGTGTTTGCATCATTGTCAGGTGAATTTTGCTGCAGTTTTATATATTAGGGTAGCGTTCCTGCCGGTACTGCATACTTTTTTATGTGAAAATGTAGATTTTGGCCAGTAATGGGTTAATGACAGCACATTGTTCTGCCTTCCCCATTTGCAAAGTGTTCTTCGTGTTTGTTTGCATCATTTTAAGGTGAGTTTTGCTGCCTTTTTATATATTAGGGTACCGTTCCGGCCGGTACCGCGTACTTTTTCGTGCGAAATGTAGATTTTGGGCAGTAATGGGTTAATGACAGCACATTGTTCAACCATCCCCATTTCCAAAATTTTCTTCATGTGTGTTTGCATCATTTTAAGGTGAGTTTTGCTGCCTTTTTATATATTAGGGTAGCGTTCTGGTCAGTACTGATTACTTTTTTGTTTGAAAATGTAGATTTTGGGTATTAACGGGTTAATGACAGCACATTGTTCAACTTTCCCCATTTCCAAAATGTTCTTCATGTGTGTTTGCATCATTTTAAAATGAGTTTTGCTGTATTTTTATATATTAGAGTAACGTTCCGGCTCGTTCCAGGTACTTTTTCGTGTGAAAATGTAGATTTTGGGCAATAATGGGTTAATGACAGCACATTGTTCAACCTTCCCCATTTCTTAAATGTTGTTCATGTGTGTTTACATTATTTTCAGGTGAGTTTTGCTGCCGTTTTGTATGTTAGGGTAGTGTTCCGGCCCGTTCCAGGTACTTTTTTGTGAAAATGCAGATTTTGGGCAGTAATGGGTTAATGACAGCACATACTTCTGCGTTCCCCATTTCCAAAATGTTCTTCATGTGTGTTTACATTATTTTCAGGTGAGTTTTGCTGCCTTTCTATATATTAGGGTAGCATTCCGGCCCGTTCCGGGTACATTTTTGTGTGAAAATTGAGATTTTGGGCAGTAATGGGTTAATGTCAGCACATTGTTCAACCATCCCCATTTCCAAAATGTTCTTCGTGTGTGTTTGCATCATTTTAAGGTGAGTTTTGCTGCCTTTTTATATATTAGGGTAGTGTTCCGGCCGGTACCGGGTACTTTTTTGTGTGAAAATGTAGATTTTGGGCAGTAATGGGTTAATGACAGCACATTGTTCAACCTTCCCATTTCCAAAATGTTCTTCATGTGTGTTTGCATCATTTTAAAGTGAGTTTTGCTGCCTTTTTATATTTTAGGGTAGCATTCCAGCTGGTGCGGGTACTTTTTCGTTTGAAAATGTGGATTTTGGGCAGTAATGCGTTAATGACAGCACATAGTTTTGCCTTCCCCATTTCCAAAATGTTCTTCATGTGTGTTTGCATCATTTTTAGGTGAATTTTGCTGCCGTTTTATATAATACGGAGGCGTTCCGGCCTGTTCCAGTTACTTTTTTGTGTGAAAATTGTTAATGGGTTAACGATATCAGGTTGTTCAACCTTCCCCATTTCCAAAATGTTCTTCATGTGTGTTTGCATCATTGTCAGGTGAGTTTTTCTGCCGTTTTATATATTAGGGTAGCATTCCGGCCCGTTCCAGGTACTTTTTTGTGAAAATGCAGATTTTGGGCAGTAATGGGTTAATGACAGCACATAGTTCTGCCTTCCCCATTTCCAAAATGTTCTTCATGTGTGTTTACATTATTTTCAGGTGAGTTTTGCTGCCGTTCTATATATTAGGGTAGAATTCCAGCCCGTTACGTGTACATTTTTGTGTGAAAATTGAGATTTTGGGCACTAATGGCTTAATGACAGTACATTGTTCAACCTTCCCCATTTCCAAAATGTTCTTCATCTGCATTTGCATCATTGTCAGGTGAGTTTTGCTGCCGTTTTGTATGTTAGGATAGCGCTCCGGGGCGTTCCGGGTACTTTTGTGTGAAAATGCAGATTTTGGGCAGTAATGGGTTAATGACAGCACATAGTTCTGCCTTCCCCGTTCCAAAATGTTCTTTGTGTGTGTTTGCATTATTTTCAGGTGAGTTGTGCTGCCATTTTGTATGCTAGCGTAGCGTTCCGGCACGTTCCGGGTACTTTTTTGTGTTAAAATGCAGATTTTGGGCAGTAATGGGTTAATGACAGCACATAGCTCTGCCTTCCCCATTTCCAAAATGTTCTTCATGTGTGTTTGCATCATTGTCAGGTGAATTTTGCTGCAGTTTTATATATTAGGGTAGCGTTCCTGCCGGTACTGCATACTTTTTTATGTGAAAATGTAGATTTTGGCCAGTAATGGGTTAATGACAGCACATTGTTCTGCCTTCCCCATTTGCAAAGTGTTCTTCGTGTTTGTTTGCATCATTTTAAGGTGAGTTTTGCTGCCTTTTTATATATTAGGGTACCGTTCCGGCCGGTACCGCGTACTTTTTCGTGCGAAATGTAGATTTTGGGCAGTAATGGGTTAATGACAGCACATTGTTCAACCATCCCCATTTCCAAAATTTTCTTCATGTGTGTTTGCATCATTTTAAGGTGAGTTTTGCTGCCTTTTTATATATTAGGGTAGCGTTCTGGTCAGTACTGATTACTTTTTTGTTTGAAAATGTAGATTTTGGGTATTAACGGGTTAATGACAGCACATTGTTCAACTTTCCCCATTTCCAAAATGTTCTTCATGTGTGTTTGCATCATTTTAAAATGAGTTTTGCTGTATTTTTATATATTAGAGTAACGTTCCGGCTCGTTCCAGGTACTTTTTCGTGTGAAAATGTAGATTTTGGGCAATAATGGGTTAATGACAGCACATTGTTCAACCTTCCCCATTTCTTAAATGTTGTTCATGTGTGTTTACATTATTTTCAGGTGAGTTTTGCTGCCGTTTTGTATGTTAGGGTAGTGTTCCGGCCCGTTCCAGGTACTTTTTTGTGAAAATGCAGATTTTGGGCAGTAATGGGTTAATGACAGCACATACTTCTGCGTTCCCCATTTCCAAAATGTTCTTCATGTGTGTTTACATTATTTTCAGGTGAGTTTTGCTGCCTTTCTATATATTAGGGTAGCATTCCGGCCCGTTCCGGGTACATTTTTGTGTGAAAATTGAGATTTTGGGCAGTAATGGGTTAATGTCAGCACATTGTTCAACCATCCCCATTTCCAAAATGTTCTTCGTGTGTGTTTGCATCATTTTAAGGTGAGTTTTGCTGCCTTTTTATATATTAGGGTAGTGTTCCGGCCGGTACCGGGTACTTTTTTGTGTGAAAATGTAGATTTTGGGCAGTAATGGGTTAATGACAGCACATTGTTCAACCTTCCCATTTCCAAAATGTTCTTCATGTGTGTTTGCATCATTTTAAAGTGAGTTTTGCTGCCTTTTTATATTTTAGGGTAGCATTCCAGCTGGTACGGGTACTTTTTCGTTTGAAAATGTGGATTTTGGGCAGTAATGCGTTAATGACAGCACATAGTTTTGCCTTCCCCATTTCCAAAATGTTCTTCATGTGTGTTTGCATCATTTTTAGGTGAATTTTGCTGCCGTTTTATATAATACGGAGGCGTTCCGGCCCGTTCCAGTTACTTTTTTGTGTGAAAATTGTTAATGGGTTAACGATATCAGGTTGTTCAACCTTCCCCATTTCCAAAATGTTCTTCATGTGTGTTTGCATCATTGTCAGGTGAGTTTTTCTGCCGTTTTATATATTAGGGTAGCATTCCGGCCCGTTCCAGGTACTTTTTTGTGAAAATGCAGATTTTGGGCAGTAATGGGTTAATGACAGCACATAGTTCTGCCTTCCCCATTTCCAAAATGTTCTTCATGTGTGTTTACATTATTTTCAGGTGAGTTTTGCTGCCGTTCTATATATTAGGGTAGAATTCCAGCCCGTTACGTGTACATTTCTGTGTGAAAATTGAGATTTTGGGCACTAATGGCTTAATGACAGTACATTGTTCAACCTTCCCCATTTCCAAAATGTTCTTCATCTGCATTTGCATCATTGTCAGGTGAGTTTTGCTGCCGTTTTGTATGTTAGGATAGCGTTCCGGGGCGTTCCGGGTACTTTTGTGTGAAAATGCAGATTTTGGGCAGTAATGGGTTAATGACAGCACATAGTTCTGCCTTCCCCGTTCCAAAATGTTCTTTGTGTGTGTTTGCATTATTTTCAGGTGAGTTGTGCTGCCATTTTGTATGCTAGCGTAGCGTTCCGGCACGTTCCGGGTACTTTTTTGTGTTAAAATGCAGATTTTGGGCAGTAATGGGTTAATGACAGCACATAGCTCTGCCTTCCCCATTTCCAAAATGTTCTTCATGTGTGTTTGCATCATTGTCAGGTGAATTTTGCTGCAGTTTTATATATTAGGGTAGCGTTCCTGCCGGTACTGCATACTTTTTTATGTGAAAATGTAGATTTTGGCCAGTAATGGGTTAATGACAGCACATTGTTCTGCCTTCCCCATTTGCAAAGTGTTCTTCGTGTTTGTTTGCATCATTTTAAGGTGAGTTTTGCTGCCTTTTTATATATTAGGGTACCGTTCCGGCCGGTACCGCGTACTTTTTCGTGCGAAATGTAGATTTTGGGCAGTAATGGGTTAATGACAGCACATTGTTCAACCATCCCCATTTCCAAAATTTTCTTCATGTGTGTTTGCATCATTTTAAGGTGAGTTTTGCTGCCTTTTTATATATTAGGGTAGCGTTCTGGTCAGTACTGATTACTTTTTTGTTTGAAAATGTAGATTTTGGGTATTAACGGGTTAATGACAGCACATTGTTCAACTTTCCCCATTTCCAAAATGTTCTTCATGTGTGTTTGCATCATTTTAAAATGAGTTTTGCTGTATTTTTATATATTAGAGTAACGTTCCGGCTCGTTCCAGGTACTTTTTCGTGTGAAAATGTAGATTTTGGGCAATAATGGGTTAATGACAGCACATTGTTCAACCTTCCCCATTTCTTAAATGTTGTTCATGTGTGTTTACATTATTTTCAGGTGAGTTTTGCTGCCGTTTTGTATGTTAGGGTAGTGTTCCGGCCCGTTCCAGGTACTTTTTTGTGAAAATGCAGATTTTGGGCAGTAATGGGTTAATGACAGCACATACTTCTGCGTTCCCCATTTCCAAAATGTTCTTCATGTGTGTTTACATTATTTTCAGGTGAGTTTTGCTGCCTTTCTATATATTAGGGTAGCATTCCGGCCCGTTCCGGGTACATTTTTGTGTGAAAATTGAGATTTTGGGCAGTAATGGGTTAATGTCAGCACATTGTTCAACCATCCCCATTTCCAAAATGTTCTTCGTGTGTGTTTGCATCATTTTAAGGTGAGTTTTGCTGCCTTTTTATATATTAGGGTAGTGTTCCGGCCGGTACCGGGTACTTTTTTGTGTGAAAATGTAGATTTTGGGCAGTAATGGGTTAATGACAGCACATTGTTCAACCTTCCCATTTCCAAAATGTTCTTCATGTGTGTTTGCATCATTTTAAAGTGAGTTTTGCTGCCTTTTTATATTTTAGGGTAGCATTCCAGCTGGTACGGGTACTTTTTCGTTTGAAAATGTGGATTTTGGGCAGTAATGCGTTAATGACAGCACATAGTTTTGCCTTCCCCATTTCCAAAATGTTCTTCATGTGTGTTTGCATCATTTTTAGGTGAATTTTGCTGCCGTTTTATATAATACGGAGGCGTTCCGGCCCGTTCCAGTTACTTTTTTGTGTGAAAATTGTTAATGGGTTAACGATATCAGGTTGTTCAACCTTCCCCATTTCCAAAATGTTCTTCATGTGTGTTTGCATCATTGTCAGGTGAGTTTTTCTGCCGTTTTATATATTAGGGTAGCATTCCGGCCCGTTCCGGATAGATTTTTGTGTGAAAATTGTTAATGGGTTAACTACATCACATTGTTCAATTTCCAAAATGTGAGTTTTTCTGCCGTTTTATATATTAGGGCAGCATTCCGGCCCGTTCTGGGTACTTTTTCGTGGGATGATGTAGATTTTGGGCAGTAATGGGTTAATGACAGCACATTGTTCAACCTTCTACATTTCCAAAATGTTTTCATGTGCGTTTGCATCATTGTCAGGTGAGTTTTGCTGCCGTTTTATATATTAGGGTAGCGTTCCAGCCGGTACCGGGTACTTTTTGGTTTGAAAATGTAGATTTTGGGCAATAATGGGTTAATGACAGCACATTGTTCAACATTCCCCATTTCCAAAATGCTCTTCATGTGTATAGAATTTGGGCAGTAATGGGTTAACGACATCACATTGTTCAACCTTCTCCATTTCCAAAATGTTCTTCATGTGTGTTTGCATCATTGTCAGGTGAGTTTTGCTGCTGTTTTATATATTAGGGTAGCATTCTGGCCCGTTCCGGGTACTTTTTCGTGGGAAAATGTAGATTTTGGGCACTAATGGCTTAATGACAGTACATTGTTCAACCTTCCCCATTTCCAAAATGTTCTTCATCCGCATTTGCATCATTGTCAGGTGAGTTTTGCTGCAGTTTTGTATGTTAGGATAGCGTTCCGGGGCGTTCCGGGTACTTTTTTGTCAAAATGCAGATTTTGGGCAGTAATGGGTTAATGACAGCACATAGTTCTGCCTTCCCCGTTTCCAAAATGTTCTTTGTGTGTGTTTGCATTATTTTCAGGTGAGTTGTGCTGCCATTTTGTATGCTAGTGTAGCGTTCCGGCTCGTTCCGGGTACTTTTTTGTGTTAAAATGCAGATTTTGGGCAGTAATGGGTTAATGACAGCACATAGCTCTGCCTTCCCCATTTCCAAATGTTCTTCATGTGTGTTTGCATCATTGTCAGGTGAATTTTGCTGCTGTTTTTTATATTAGGGTAGCGTTCCTGCCGGTACTGCATACTTGTTTATGTGAAAATGTAGATTTTGGGCAGTAATAGGTTAATGACAGCACATTGTTCTGCCTTCCCCATTTACAAAATGTTCCTCATGTTTGTTTGCATCATTTTAAGGTGAGTTTTGCTGCCTTTTTATATATTAGGGTAGCTTTCCGGCCGGTACCGCGTACTTTTTCGTGCAAAAATGTAGATTTTGGGCAGTAATGGGTTAATGACAGCACATTGTTCAACTTTCCCCATTTGCAAAATGTTCTTCATGTGTGTTTGCATCATTTTAAAGTGAGTTTTGCTGCATTTTTTTATATTAGAGTAACGTTCCGGCTCGTTCCAGGTACTTTTTCGTGTGAAAATGTAGATTTTGGGCAATAATGGGTTAATGACAGCACATTGTTCAACCTTCCCCATTTCTTAAATGTTGTTCATGTGTGTTTACATTATTTTCAGGTTAGTTTTGCTGCCGTTTTGTATGTTAGGGTAGTGTTCCGGCCCGTTCCAGGTACTTTTTTGTGAAAATGCAGATTTTGGGCAGTAATGGGTTAATGACAGCACATAGTTCTGCGTTCCCCATTTCCAAAATGTTCTTCATGTGTGTTTACATTATTTTCAGGTGAGTTTTGCTGCCTTTCTATTTATTAGGGTAGCATTCCGGCCCGTTCCGGGTACATTTTTGTGTGAAAATTGAGATTTTGGGCAGTAATGGGTTAATGTCAGCACATTGTTCAACCATCCCCATTTCCAAAATGTTCTTCATGTGTGTTTTCATCATTTTAAGGTGAGTTTTGCTGCCTTTTTATATATTAGGGTAGTGTTCCGGCCGGTACAGAGTACTTTTTTGTGTGAAAATGTAGAATTTGGGCAGTAATGGGTTAATGACAGCACATTGTTCAACCATCCCCATTTCCAAAATGTTCTTCATGTGTGTTTTCATCATTTTAAGGTGAGTTTTGCTGCCTTTTTATATATTAGGGTAGTGTTCCGGCCGGTACAGCGTACTTTTTTGTGTGAAAATGTAGATTTTGGGCAATAATGGGTTAATGACAGCACATTGTTCAACATTCCCCATTTCCAAAATGCTCTTCATGTGTATAGAATTTGGGCAGTAGTGGCTTAATGACAGTACATTGTTCAACCTTCTCCATTTCCAAAATGTTCTTCATCTGCATTTGCATCATTGTCAGGTGAGTTTTGCTGCAGTTTTGTATGTTAGGATAGCGTTCCGGGGCGTTCCGGGTACTTTTTTGTCAAAATGCAGATTTTGGGCAGTAATGGGTTAATGACAGCACATAGTTCTGCCTCCCCATTTCCAAAATGTTCTTCATGTGTGTTTACATTATTTTCAGGTGCGTTTTGCTGCCGTTCTATATATTAGGGTAGAGTTCCGGCCCGTTACGGGTACATTTTTGTGTGAAAATTGAGATTTTGGGCAGTAATGGGTTAATGTCAGCACATTGTTCAACCATCCCCATTTCCGAAATGTTCTTCATGTGTGTTTGCATCATTTTAAGGTGAGTATTGCTGCCTTTTTATATTTTAGAGTAGTATTCCAGCTGGTACGGGTAATTTTTCGTTTGAAAATGTAGATTTTGGGCAGTAATGCGTTAATGACAGCACATAGTTTTGCCTTCCCCATTTCCAAAATGTTCTTCATGTGTGTTTGCATCATTTTTAGGTGAATTTTGCTGCCGTTTTATATAATAGGGTAGCATTCCGGCCCGTTCCAGGTACTTTTTTGTGTGAAAATTGTTAATGGGTTAACAACATCACGTTGTTCAACCTTCCCCATTTCCAAAATGTTCTTCATGTGTGTTTGCATCATTGTCAGGTGAGTTTTTCTGCCGTTTTATATATTAGGGTAGCATTCCGGCCCGTTCCGGATAGATTTTTGTGTGAAACGTGTTAATGGGTTAACGACATCATATTGTTCAACCATCCCCATTTCCAAAATGTTCTTCATGTGTGGTTGCATCATTGTCAGGTGAGTTTTTCTGCCGTTTTATATATTAGGGTAGCATTCCGGCCCGTTCTGGGTACTTTTTCGTGGGATGATGTAGATTTTGGGCAGTAATGGGTTAATGACAGCACATTGTTCAACCTTCTACATTTCCAAAATGTTTTCATGTGCGTTTGCATCATTGTCAGGTGAGTTTTGCTGCCGTTTTATATATTAGGGTAGCGTTCCAGCCGGTACCGGGTACTTTTTGGTTTGAAAATGTAGATTTTGGGCAATAATGGGTTAATGACAGCACATTGTTCAACATTCCCCATTTCCAAAATGCTCTTCATGTGTATAGAATTTGGGCAGTAGTGGCTTAATGACAGTACATTGTTCAACCTTCTCCATTTCCAAAATGTTCTTCATCTGCATTTGCATAATTGTCAGGTGTGTTTTGCTGCAGTTTTGTATGTTAGGATAGCGTTCCGGGGCGTTCCGGGTACTTTTTTGTCAAAATGCAGATTTTGGGCAGTAATGGGTTAATGACAGCACATAGTTCTGCCTTCCCCGTTTCCAAAATGTTCTTTGTGTGTGTTTGCATTATTTTCAGTTGAGTTGTGCTGCCATTTTGTATGCTAGCATAGCGTTCCGGCTCGTTCCGGGTACTTTTTTGTGTTAAAATGCAGATTTTGGGCAGTAATGGGTTAATGACAGCACATAGCTCTGCCTTCCCCATTTCCAAAATGTTCTTCATGTGTGTTTGCATCATTGTCAGGTGAATTTTGCTGCTGTTTTTTATATTAGGGTAGCGTTCCTGCCGGTACTGCATACTTGTTTATGTGAAAATGTAGATTTTGGGCAGTAATGGGTTAATGACAGCACATAGCTCTGCCTTCCCCATTTCCAAAATGTTCTTCATGTGTGTTTGCATCATTGTCAGGTGAATTTTGCTGCCTTTTTATATATTAGGGTAGCTTTCCGGCCGGTACCGCGTACTTTTTCGTGCGAAAATGTAGATTTTGGGCAGTAATGGGTTAATGACAGCACATTGTTCAACCATCCCCATTTCCAAAATTTTCTTCATGTGTGTTTGCATCATTTTAAGGTGAGTTTTGCTGCCTTTTTATATATTAGGGTAGCGTTCTGGCCAGTACCGATTACTTTTTTCTTTGAAAATGTAGATTTTGGGCAGTAATGGCTTAATGACAGTACATTGTTCAACCTTCTCCATTTCCAAAATGTTCTTCATCTGCATTTGCATCATTGTCAGGTGAGTTTTGCTGCAGTTTTGTATGTTAGGATAGCGTTCCGGGGCGTTCTGGGTACTTTTTTGTCAAAATGCAGATTTTGAGCAGTAATGGGTTAATGACAGCACATAGTTCTGCCTTCCCCGTTTCCAAAATGTTCTTTGTGTGTGTTTGCATTATTTTCAGTTGAGTTGTGCTGCCATTTTGTATGCTAGCATAGCGTTCCGGCTCGTTCCGGGTACTTTTTTGTGTTAAAATGCAGATTTTGGGCAGTAATGGGTTAATGACAGCACATAGCTCTGCCTTCCCCATTTCCAAAATGTTCTTCATGTGTGTTTGCATCATTGTCAGGTGAATTTTGCTGCTGTTTTTTATATTAGGGTAGCGTTCCTGCCGGTACTGCATACTTGTTTATGTGAAAATGTAGATTTTGGGCAGTAATGGGTTAATGACAGCACATAGCTCGGCCTTCCCCATTTCCAAAATGTTCTTCATGTGTGTTTGCATCATTGTCAGGTGAATTTTGCTGCCTTTTTATATATTAGGGTAGCTTTCCGGCCGGTACCGCATACTTTTTCGTGCGAAAATGTAGATTTTGGGCAGTAATGGGTTAATGACAGCACATTGTTCAACCATCCCCATTTCCAAAATTTTCTTCATGTGTGTTTGCATCATTTTAAGGTGAGTTTTGCTGCCTTTTTATATATTAGGGTAGCGTTCTGGCCAGTACCGATTACTTTTTTGTTTGAAAATGTAGATTTTGGGCAGTAACGGGTTAATGACAGAACATTGTTCAACTTTCCCCATTTCCAAAATGTTCTTCATGTGTGTTTGCATCATTTTACAGTGAGTTTTGCTGCATTTTTTTATATTAGAGTAACGTTCCGGCTCGTTCCAGGTATTATTTCTTGTGAAAATGTAGATTTTGGGCAATAATGGGTTAATGACAGCACATTGTTCAACCTTCCCCATTTCTAAAATGTTGTTCATGTGTGTTTACATTATTTTCAGGTGAGTTTTGCTGCCGTTTTGTATGTTAGGGTAGTGTTCCGGCCCGTTCCAGGTACTTTTTTGTGAAAATGCAGATTTTGGGCAGTAATGGGTTAATGACAGCACATAGTTCTGCGTTCCCCATTTCCAAAATGTTCTTCATGTGTGTTTACATTATTTTCAGGTGAGTTTTGCTGCCTTTCTATATATTAGGGTAGTGTTCCGGCCGGTACCGCGTACTTTTTTGTGTGAAAATGTAGAATTTGGGCAGTAATGGGTTAATGACAGCACATTGTTCAACCTTCCCATTTCCAAAATGTTCTTCATGTGTGTTTGCATCATTTTAAAGTGAGTTTTGCTGCCTTTTTATATTTTAGGGTAGCATTCCAGCTGGTACGGGTACTTTTTCGTTTGAAAATGTGGATTTTGGGCAGTAATGCGTTAATGACAGCACATAGTTTTGCCTTCCCCATTTACAAAAAGTTTTTCATGTGTGTTTGCATCATTTTTAGGTGAATTTTGCTGCCGTTTTATATAATACGGTAGCGTTCCGGCCCGTTCCAGTTACTTTTTTGTGTGAAAATTGTTAATGGGTTAACGACATCACGTTGTTCAACCTTCCCCATTTCCAAAATGTTCTTCATGTGTGTTTGCATCATTGTCAGGTGAGTTTTTCTGCCGTTTTATATATTAGGGTAGCATTCCGGCCCGTTCCGGATAGATTTTTGTGTGAAAATTGTTAATGGGTTAACAACATCACATTGTTCAACCATCCCCATTTCCAAAATGTTCTTCATGTGTGGTTGCATCATTGTCAGGTGAGTTTTTCTGCCGTTTTATATATTAGGGTAGCATTCCGGCCAGTTCTGGGTACTTTTTAGTGGGATGATGTAGATTTTGGGCAGTAATGGGTTAATGGCAGCACATTGTTCAACCTTTTACATTTCCAAAATGTTTTCATGTGCGTTTGCATCATTGTCAGGTGAGTTTTGCTGCCGTTTTATATATTAGGGTAGAGTTCCAGCCGGTACCGGGTACTTTTTGGTTTGAAAATGTAGATTTTGGGCAATAATGGGTTCATGACAGCACATTGTTCAACATTCCCCATTTCCAAAATGCTCTTCATGTGTATAGAATTTGGGCAGTAATGGTTAATGACATCACATTGTTCAACCTTCTCCATTTCCAAAATGTTCTTCATGTGTGTTTGCATCATTGTCAGGTGAGTTTTGCTGCTGTTTTATATATTAGGGTAGCATTCTGGCCCGTTCCGGGTACTTTTTCGTGGAAAAATGTAGATTTTGGGCACTAATGGCTTAATGACAGTACATTGTTCAACCTTCCCCATTTCCAAAATGTTCTTCATCTGCATTTGCATCATTGTCAGGTGAGTTTTGCTGCCGTTTTGTATGTTAGGATAGCGTTCCGGGGCGTTCCGGGTACTTTTTTGTCAAAATGCAGATTTTGGGCAGTAATGGGTTAATGACAGCACATAGCTCTGCCTTCTCCATTTCCAAAATGTTCTTCATGTGTGTTTGCATCATTGTCAGGTGAATTTTGCTGCTGTTTTTTTATATTAGGGTAGCGTTCCTGCCGGTACTGCATACTTGTTTATGTGAAAATGTAGATTTTGGGCAGTAATGGGTTAATGACAGCACATTGTTCTGCCTTCCCCATTTGCAAAATGTTCCTCATGTTTGTTTGCATCATTTTAAGGTGAGTTTTGCTGCCTTTTTATATATTAGGGTAGCTTTCCGGCCGGTACCGCGTACTTTTTCGTGCGAAAATGTAGAATTTGGGCAGTAATGGGTTAATGACAGCACATTGTTCAACCATCCCCATTTCCAAAATTTTCTTCATGTGTGTTTGCATCATTTTAAGGTGAGTTTTGCTGACTTTTTATATATTAGGGTAGCGTTCTGGCCAGTACCGATTACTTTTTTGTTTGAAAATGTAGATTTTGGGCAGTAATGGGTTAATGTCAGCACATTGTTCAACCATCCCCATTTCCAAAATGTTCTTCATTTGTGTTTGCATCACTTTCAGGTGAGTTTTGCTGCCGTTTTATATATTAGGGTAGCGTTCCAGCCGGTACCGGGTACTTTTTGGTTTGAAAATGTAGATTTTGGGCAATAATGGGTTAATGACAGCACATTGTTCAACATTCCCCATTTCCAAAATGCTCTTCATGTGTATAGAATTTGGGCAGTAATGGGTTAATGACATCACATTGTTCAACCTTCTCCATTTCCAAAATGTTCTTCATGTGTGTTTGCATCATTGTCAGGTGAGTTTTGCTGCTGTTTTATATTTTTAGGGTAGCATTCTGGCCCGTTCCGGGTACTTTTTTGTGGGAAAATGTAGATTTTGGGCACTAATGGCTTAATGACAGTACATTGTTCAACCTTCCCCATTTCCAAAATGTTCTTCATCTGCATTTGCATCATTGTCAGGTGAGTTTTGCTGCCGTTTTGTATGTTAGGATAGCGTTCCGGGGCGTTCCGGGTACTTTTTTGTCAAAATGCAGATTTTGGGCAGTAATGGGTTAATGACAGCACATAGCTCTGCCTTCCCCATTTCCAAAATGTTCTTCATGTGTGTTTGCATCATTGTCAGGTGAATTTTGCTGCTGTTTTTTATATTAGGGTAGCGTTCCTGCCGGTACTGCATACTTGTTTATGTGAAAATGTAGATTTTGGGCAGTAATGGGTTAATGACAGCACATTGTTCTGCCTTCCCCATTTACAAAATGTTCCTCATGTTTGTTTGCATCATTTTAAGGTGAGTTTTGCTGCCTTTTTATATATTAGGGTAGCTTTCCGGCCGGTACCGCGTACTTTTTCGTGCGAAAATGTAGATTTTGGGCAGTAATGGGTTAATGACAGCACATTGTTCAACCATCCCCATTTCCAAAATTTTCTTCATGTGTGTTTGCATCATTTTAAGGTGAGTTTTGCTGCCTTTTTATATATTAGGGTAGCGTTCTGGCCAGTAGCGATTACTTTTTTGTTTGAAAATGTAGATTTTGGGCAGTAACGGGTTAATGACAGAACATTGTTCAACTTTCCCCATTTCCAAAATGTTCTTCATGTGTGTTTGCATAATTTTAAAGTGAGTTTTGCTGCATTTTTTTATATTAGAGTAACGTTCCGGCTCGTTCCAGGTATTTTTTCGTGTGAAAATGTAGATTTTGGGCAATAATGGGTTAATGGCAGCACATTGTTCAACCTTCCCCATTTCTAAAATGTTGTTCATGTGTGTTTACATTATTTTCAGGTGAGTTTTGCTGCCGTTTTGTATGTTAGGGTAGTGTTCCGGCCCGTTCCAGGTACTTTTTTGGGAAAATGCAGATTTTGGGCAGTAATGGGTTAATGACAGCACATAGTTCTGTGTTCCCCATTTCCAAAATGTTCTTCATGTGTGTTTACATTATTTTCAGGTGAGTATTGCTGCCTTCCTATATATTAGGGTAGTGTTCCGGCCGGTACCGCGTACTTTTTTGTGTGAAAATGTAGAATTTGGGCAGTAATGGGTTAATGACAGCACATTGTTCAACCTTCCCATTTCCAAAATGTTCTTCATGTGTGTTTGCATCATTTTAAAGTGAGTTTTGCTGCCTTTTTATATTTTAGGGTAGCATTCCAGCTGGTACGGGTACTTTTTCGTTTGAAAAGGTGGATTTTGGGCAGTAATGCGTTAATGACAGCACATAGTTTTGCCTTCCCCATTTCCAAAAAGTTTTTCATGTGTGTTTGCATCATTTTTAGGTGAATTTTGCTGCCGTTTTATATAATACGGTAGCGTTCCGGCCCGTTCCAGTTACTTTTTTGTGTGGAAATTGTTAATGGGTTAACGTCATCACGTTGTTCAACCTTCCCCATTTCCAAAATGTTCTTCATGTGTGTTTGCATCATTGTCAGGTGAGTTTTTCTGCCGTTTTATATATTAGGGTAGCATTCCGGCCCGTTCCGTATAGATTTTTGTGTGAAAATTGTTAATGGGTTAACGACATCACATTGTTCAACCATCCCCATTTCCAAAATGTTCTTCATGTGTGGTTGCATCATTGTCAGGTGAGTTTTTCTGCCGTTTTATATATTAGGGGAGCATTCCGGCCAGATCTGGGTACTTTTTAGTGGGATGATGTAGATTTTGGGCAGTAATGGGTTAATGGCAGCACATTGTTCAGCCTTCTACATTTCCAAAATGTTTTCATGTGCGTTTGCATCATTGTCAGGTGAGTTTTGCTGCCGTTTTATATATTAGGGTAGCATTCTGGCCCGTTCCGGGTACTTTTTCGTGGGAAAATGTAGATTTTGGGCAATAATGGATTAATGACAGAACATTGTTCAACATTCCCCATTTCCAAAATGCTCTTCATGTGTATAGAATTTGGGCATTAATGGGTCAACGACATCACATTGTTCAACCTTCTCCATTTCCAAAATGTTCTTCATGTGTGTTTGCATCATTGTCAGGTGAGTTTTGCTGCTGTTTGATATATTAGGGTAGCATTCTGGCCCGTTCCGGGTACTTTTTCGTGGGAAAATGTAGATTTTGGGCACTAATGGCTTAATGACAGTACATTGTTCAACCTTCCCCATTTCCAAAATGTTCTTCATCTGCATTTGCATCATTGTCAGGTGAGTTTTGCTGCCGTTTTGTATGTTAGGATAGCGTTCCGGGGCGTTCCTGGTACTTTTTTGTGTTAAAATGCAGATTTTGGGCAGTAATGGGTTAATGACAGCACATAGCTCTGCCTTCCCCATTTCCAAAATGTTCTTCATGTGTGTTTGCATCATTGTCAGGTGAATTTTGCTGCAGTTTTATATATTAGGGTAGCGTTCCGGCCGGTACTGCATACTTTTTTATGTGAAAATGTAGATTTTGGGCAGTAATGGGTTAATGACAGCACATTGTTCTGCCTTCCCCATTTGCAAAGTGTTCTTCATGTTTGTTTGCATCATTTTAAGGTGAGTTTTGCTGCCTTTTTATATATTAGGGTAGCGTTCCGGCCGGTACCGCATACTTTTTCGTGCGAAAATGTAGATTTTGGGCAGTAATGGGTTAATGACAGCACATTGTTCAACCATCCCCATTTCCAAAATTTTCTTCATGTGTGTTTGCATCATTTTAAGGTGAGTTTTGCTGCCTTTTTATATATTAGGGTAGCGTTCTGGTCAGTACCGATTACTTTTTTGTTTGAAAATGTAGATTTTGGGCAGTAACGGGTTAATGACAGCACATTGTTCAACTTTCCCCATTTCCAAAATGTTCTTCATGTGTGTTTGCATCATTTTAAAATGAGTTTTGCTGCATTTTTATATATTAGAGTAACGTTCCGGCTCGTTCCAGGTACTTTTTCGTGTGAAAATGTAGATTTTGGGCAATAATGGGTTAATGACAGCACATTGTTCAACCTTCCCCATTTCTTAAATGTTGTTCATGTGTGTTTACATTATTTTCAGGTTAGTTTTGCTGCCGTTTTGTATGTTAGGGTAGTGTTCCGGCCCGTTCCAGGTACTTTTTGTGAAAATGCAGATTTTGGGCAGTAATGGGTTAATGACAGCACATAGTTCTGCGTTCCCCATTTCCAAAATGTTCTTCATGTGTGTTTACATTATTTTCAGGTGAGTTTTGCTGCCTTTCTATATATTAGGGTAGCATTCTGGCCCGTTCCGGGTACATTTTTGTGTGAAAATTGAGATTTTGGGCAGTAATGGGTTAATGTCAGCACATTGTTCAACCATCCCCATTTCCAAAATGTTCTTCATGTGTGTTTGCATCATTTTAAGGTGAGTTTTGCTGCCTTTTTATATATTAGGGTAGTGTTCCGGCCGGTACCGCATACTTTTTTGTGTGAAAATGTAGATTTTGGGCAGTAATGGGTTAATGACAGCACATTGTTCAACCTTCCCATTTCCAAAATGTTCTTCATGTGTGTTTGCATCATTTTAAAGTGAGTTTTGCTGCCTTTTTATATTTTAGGGTAGCATTCCAGCTGGTACGGGTACTTTTTCGTTTGAAAATGTGGATTTTGGGCAGTAATGCGTTAATGACAGCACATAGTTTTGCCTTCCCCATTTCCAAAATGTTCTTCATGTGTGTTTGCATCATTTTTAGGTGAATTTTGCTGCCGTTTTATATAATACGGTAGCGTTCTGGCCCGTTCCAGTTACTTTTTTGTGTGAAAATTGTTAATGGGTTAACGATATCAGGTTGTTCAACCTTGCCCATTTCCAAAATGTTCTTCATGTGTGTTTGCATCATTGTCAGGTGAGTTTTGCTGCCGTTTTATATATTAGGGTAGCGTTCCAGCCGGTACCGGGTACTTTTTGGTTTGAAAATGTAGATTTTGGGCAATAATGGATTAATGACAGAACATTGTTCAACATTCCCCATTTCCAAAATGCTCTTCATGTGTATAGAATTTGGGCATTAATGGGTTAACGACATCACATTGTTCAACCTTCTCCATTTCCAAAATGTTCTTCATGTGTGTTTGCATCATTGTCAGGTGAGTTTTGCTGCTGTTTTATATATTAGGGTAGCATTCTGGCCCGTTACGGGTAATTTTTTGTGGGAAAATGTAGATTTTGGGCACTAATGGCTTAATGACAGTACATTGTTCAACCTTCCCCATTTCCAAAATGTTCTTCATCTGCATTTGCATCATTGTCAGGTGAGTTTTGCTGCTGTTTTATATATTAGGGTAGCATTCTGGCCCGTTCCGGGTACTTTTTCGTGGGAAAATGTAGATTTTGGGCACTAATGGCTTAATGACAGTACATTGTTCAACCTTCCCCATTTCCAAAATGTTCTTCATCTGCATTTGCATCATTGTCAGGTGAGTTTTGCTGCCGTTTTGTATGTTAGGATAGCGTTCCGGGCGTTCCGGGTACTTTTTTGTCAAAATGCAGATTTTGGGCAGTAATGGGTTAATGACAGCACATAGCTCTGCCTTCCCCATTTCCAAAATGTTCTTCATGTGTGTTTGCATCATTGTCAGGTGAATTTTGCTGCTGTTTTTTATATTAGGGTAGCGTTCCTGCCGGTACTGCATACTTGTTTATGTGAAAATGTAGATTTTGGGCAGTAATGGGTTAATGACAGCACATTGTTCTGCCTTCCCCATTTACAAAATGTTCCTCATGTTTGTTTGCATCATTTTAAGGTGAGTTTTGCTGCCTTTTTATATATTAGGGTAGCTTTCCGGCCGGTACCGCGTACTTTTTCGTGCGAAAATGTAGATTTTGGGCAGTAATGGGTTAATGACAGCACATTGTTCAACCATCCCCATTTCCAAAATTTTCTTCATGTGTGTTTGCATCATTTTAAGGTGAGTTTTGCTGCCTTTTTATATACTAGGGTAGCGTTCTGGCCAGTACCGATTACTTTTTTGTTTGAAAATGTAGATTTTGGGCAGTAACGGGTTAATGACAGAACATTGTTCAACTTTCCCCATTTCCAAAATGTTCTTCATGTGTGTTTGCATAATTTTAAAGTGAGTTTTGCTGCATTTTTTTATATTAGAGTAACGTTCCGGCTCGTTCCAGGTATTTTTTCGTGTGAAAATGTAGATTTTGGGCAATAATGGGTTAATGGCAGCACATTGTTCAACCTTCCCCATTTCTAAAATGTTGTTCATGTGTGTTTACATTATTTTCAGGTTAGTTTTGCTGCCGTTTTGTATGTTAGGGTAGTGTTCCGGCCCGTTCCAGGTACTTTTTTGTGAAAATGCAGATTTTGGGCAGTAATGGGTTAATGACAGCACATAGTTCTGTGTTCCCCATTTCCAAAATGTTCTTCATTTGTGTTCACATTATTTTCAGGTGAGTTTTGCTGCCTTTCTATATATTAGGGTAGTGTTCCGGCCGGTACCGCATACTTTTTTGTGTGAAAATGTAGAATTTGGGCAGTAATGGGTTAATGACAGCACATTGTTCAACCTTCCCATTTCCAAAATGATCTTCATGTGTGTTTGCATCATTTGAAAGTGAGTTTTGCTGCCTTTTTATATTTTAGGGTAGCATTCCAGCTGGTACGGGTATTTTTTCGTTTGAAAAGGTGGTTTTTGGGCAGTAATGCGTTAATGACAGCACATAGTTTTGCCTTCCCCATTTCCAAAAAGTTTTTCATGTTTGTTTGCATCATTTTTAGGTGAATTTTGCTGCCGTTTTATATAATACGGTAGCGTTCCGGCCCGTTCCAGTTACTTTTTTGTGTGAAAATTGTTAATGGGTTAACGACATCACGTTGTTCAACCTTCCCCATTTCCAAAATGTTCTTCATGTGTGTTTGCATCATTGTCAGGTGAGTTTTTCTGCCGTTTTATATATTAGGGTAGCATTCCGGCCCGTTCCGGATAGATTTTTGTGTGAAAATTGTTAATGGGTTAACGACATCACATTGTTCAACCATCCCCATTTCCAAATTGTTCTTCATGTGCGTTTGCATCATTGTCAGGTGAGTTTTGCTGCCGTTTTATATATTAGGGTAGCATTCTGGCCCGTTCCGGGTACTTTTTCGTGGGAAAATGTAGATTTTGGGCAATAATGGATTAATGACAGAACATTGTTCAACATTCCCCATTTCCAAAATGCTCTTCATGTGTATAGAATTTGGGCATTAATGGGTCAACGACATCACATTGTTCAACCTTCTCCATTTCCAAAATGTTCTTCATGTGTGTTTGCATCATTGTCAGGTGAGTTTTGCTGCTGTTTGATATATTAGGGTAGCATTCTGGCCCGTTCCGGGTACTTTTTCGTGGGAAAATGTAGATTTTGGGCACTAATGGCTTAATGACAGTACATTGTTCAACCTTCCCCATTTCCAAAATGTTCTTCATCTGCATTTGCATCATTGTCAGGTGAGTTTTGCTGCCGTTTTGTATGTTAGGATAGCGTTCCGGGGCGTTCCTGGTACTTTTTTGTCAAAATGTAGATTTTGGGCAGTAATGGGTTAATGACAGCACATAGTTCTGCCTTCCCCGTTTCCAAAATGTTCTTTGTGTGTGTTTGCATTATTTTCAGGTGAGTTGTGCTGCCATTTTGTATGCTAGCGTAGCGTTCCGGCTCGTTCCGGGTACTTTTTTGTGTTAAAATGCAGATTTTGGGCAGTAATGGGTTAATGACAGCACATAGCTCTGCCTTCCCCATTTCCAAAATGTTCTTCATGTGTGTTTGCATCATTGTCAGGTGAATTTTGCTGCAGTTTTATATATTAGGGTAGCGTTCCGGCCGGTACTGCATACTTTTTTATGTGAAAATGTAGATTTTGGGCAGTAATGGGTTAATGACAGCACATTGTTCTGCCTTCCCCATTTGCAAAGTGTTCTTCATGTTTGTTTGCATCATTTTAAGGTGAGTTTTGCTGCCTTTTTATATATTAGGGTAGCGTTCCGGCCGGTACCGCATACTTTTTCGTGCAAAATGTAGATTTTGGGCAGTAATGGGTTAATGACAGCACATTGTTCAACCATCCCCATTTCCAAAATTTTCTTCATGTGTGTTTGCATCATTTTAAGGTGAGTTTTGCTGCCTTTTTATATATTAGGGTAGCGTTCTGGTCAGTACCGATTACTTTTTTGTTTGAAAATGTAGATTTTGGGCAGTAACGGGTTAATGACAGCACATTGTTCAACTTTCCCCATTTCCAAAATGTTCTTCATGTGTGTTTGCATCATTTTAAAATGAGTTTTGCTGCATTTTTATATATTAGAGTAACGTTCCGGCTCGTTCCAGGTACTTTTTCGTGTGAAAATGTAGATTTTGGGCAATAATGGGTTAATGACAGCACATTGTTCAACCTTCCCCATTTCTTAAATGTTGTTCATGTGTGTTTACATTATTTTCAGGTTAGTTTTGCTGCCGTTTTGTATGTTAGGGTAGTGTTCCGGCCCGTTCCAGGTACTTTTTTGTGAAAATGCAGATTTTGGGCAGTAATGGGTTAATGACAGCACATAGTTCTGCGTTCCCCATTTCCAAAATGTTCTTCATGTGTGTTTACATTATTTTCAGGTGAGTTTTGCTGCCTTTCTATATATTAGGGTAGCATTCTGGCCCGTTCCGGGTACATTTTTGTGTGAAAATTGAGATTTTGGGCAGTAATGGGTTAATGTCAGCACATTGTTCAACCATCCCCATTTCCAAAATGTTCTTCATGTGTGTTTGCATCATTTTAAGGTGAGTTTTGCTGCCTTTTTATATATTAGGGTAGTGTTCCGGCCGGTACCGCATACTTTTTTGTGTGAAAATGTAGATTTTGGGCAGTAATGGGTTAATGACAGCACATTGTTCAACCTTCCCATTTCCAAAATGTTCTTCATGTGTGTTTGCATCATTTTAAAGTGAGTTTTGCTGCCTTTTTATATTTTAGGGTAGCATTCCAGCTGGTACGGGTACTTTTTCGTTTGAAAATGTGGATTTTGGGCAGTAATGCGTTAATGACAGCAGATAGTTTTGCCTTCCCCATTTCCAAAATGTTCTTCATGTGTGTTTGCATAATTTTTAGGTGAATTTTGCTGCCGTTTTATATAATACGGTAGCGTTCTGGCCCGTTCCAGTTACTTCTTTGTGTGAAAATTGTTAATGGGTTAACGATATCAGGTTGTTCAACCTTCCCCATTTCCAAAATGTTCTTCATGTGTGTTTGCATCATTGTCAGGTGAGTTTTTCTGCCGTTTTATATATTAGGGTAGCATTCCGGCCCGTTCCAGGTACTTTTTTGTGAAAATGCAGATTTTGGGCAGTAATGGGTTAATGACAGCACATAGTTCTGCCTTCCCCATTTCCAAAATGTTCTTCATGTGTGTTTACATTATTTTCAGGTGAGTTTTGCTGCCGTTCTATATATTAGGGTAGCATTCCGGCCCGTTCCGGCTACTTTTTCGTGGGAAAATTTTGATTTTGGGCACTAATGGATTAATTACAGTACATTGTTCAACCATCCCCATTAGCAAAATGTTCTTCATGTGTGTTTACATTATTTTCAGGTGAGTTTTGCTGCCGTTCTATATATTACGGGAGCATTCCGGCCCGTTATGGTACATTTTTGTGTGAAAATGTAGAATTTGGGCAGTAATGGGTTAATGACAGCACATTGTTCAACCATCCCCATTTCCAAAATGTTCTTCATGTGTGTTTGCATCATTTTAAGGTGAGTTTTGCTGCCTTTTTATATTTTAGGGTAGCATTCCAGCTGGTACGGGTAATTTTTCGTTTGAAAATGTAGATTTTGGGCAGTCATGCGTTAATTACAGCACATAGTTTTGCCTTCCCCATTTCCAAAAAGTTTTTCATGTGTGTTTGCATCATTTTTAGGTGAATTTTGCTGCCGTTTTATATAATACGGTAGCGTTCCGGCCCGTTCCAGTTACTTTTTTGTGTGAAAAGTGTTAATGGGTTAACAACATCACGTTGTTCAACCTTCCCCATTTCCAAAATGTTCTTCATGTGTGTTTGCATCATTGTCAGGTGAGTTTTTCTGCCGTTTTATATATTAGGGTAGCATTCCGGCCCGTTCCGGATAGATTTTTGTGTGAAAATTGTTAATGGGTTAACGACATCACATTGTTCAACCATCCCCATTTCCAAAATGTTCTTCATGTGTGTTTGCATCATTGTCAGGTGAGTTTTTCTGCCGTTTTATATATTAGGGTAGCATTCCGGCCATTTCTGGGTACTTTTTAGTGGGATGATGTAGATTTTGGGCAGTAATGGGTTAATGGCAGCACATTGTTCAACCTTCTACATTTCCAAAATGTTTTCATGTGCGTTTGCATCATTGTCAGGTGAGTTTTGCTGCCGTTTTATATATTAGGGTAGCGTTCCAGCCGGTACCGGGTACTTTTTGGTTTGAAAATGTAGATTTTGGGCAATAATGGGTTAATGACAGCACATTGTTCAACATTCCCCATTTCCAAAATGCTCTTCATGTGTATAGAATTTGGGCAGTAATGGGTTAACGACATCACATTGTTCAACCTTCTCCATTACCAAAATGTTCTTCATGTGTGTTTGCATCATTGTCAGGTGAGTTTTGCTGCTGTTTTATATATTAGGGTAGCATTCTGGCCCGTTCCGGGTACTTTTTCGTGGGAAAATGTAGATTTTGGGCACTAATGGCTTAATGACAGTACATTGTTCAACCTTCCCCATTTCCAAAATGTTCTTCATCTGCATTTGCATCATTGTCAGGTGAGTTTTGCTGCCGTTTTGTATGTTAGGATAGCGTTCCGGGGCGTTCCGGGTACTTTTTTGTCAAAATGCAGATTTTGGGCAGTAATGGGTTAATGACAGCACATAGTTCTGCCTTCCCCGTTTCCAAAATGTTCTTTGTGTGTGTTTGCATTATTTTCAGGTGAGTTGTGCTGCCATTTTGTATGCTAGCGTAGCGTTCCGGCACGTTCCGGGTACTTTTTTGTGTTAAAATGCAGATTTTGGGCAGTAATGGGTTAATGACAGCACATAGCTCTGCCTTCCCCATTTCCAAAATGTTCTTCATGTGTGTTTGCATCATTGTCAGGTGAATTTTGCTGCAGTTTTATATATCAGGGTAGCGTTCCTGCCGGTACTGCATACTTTTTTATGTGAAAATGTAGATTTTGGGCAGTAATGGGTTAATGACAGCACATTGTTCTGCCTTCCCCATTTGCAAAGTGTTCTTCGTGTTTGTTTGCATCATTTTAAGGTGAGTTTTGCTGCCTTTTTATATATTAGGGTAGCGTTCCGGCCGGTACCGCGTACTTTTTCGTGCGAAATGTAGATTTTGGGCAGTAATGGGTTAATGACAGCACATTGTTCAACCATCCCCATTTCCAAAATGTTCTTCATGTGTGTTTGCATCATTTTAAGGTGAGTTTTGCTGCCTTTTTATATATTAGGGTAGCGTTCTGGTCAGTACTGATTACTTTTTTGTTTGAAAATGTAGATTTTGGGTATTAACTGGTTAATGACAGCACATTGTTCAACTTTCCCCATTTCCAAAATGTTCTTCATGTGTGTTTGCATCATTTTAAAATGAGTTTTGCTGTATTTTTATATATTAGAGTAACGTTCCGGCTCGTTCCAGGTACTTTTTCGTGTGAAAATGTAGATTTTGGGCAATAATGGGTTAATGACAGCACATTGTTCAACCTTCCCATTTCCAAAATGTTCTTCATGTGTGTTTGCATCATTTTAAGGTGAGTTTTGCTGCCTTTTTATATATTAGGGTAGCGTTCTGGCCAGTACCGATTACTTTTTTGTTTGAAAATGTAGATTTTGGGCAGTAACGGGTTAATGACAGAACATTGTTCAACTTTCCCCATTTCCAAAATGTTCTTCATGTGTGTTTGCATAATTTTAAAGTGAGTTTTGCTGCATTTTTTTATATTAGAGTAACGTTCCGGCTCGTTCCAGGTATTTTTTCGTGTGAAAATGTAGATTTTGGGCAATAATGGGTTAATGGCAGCACATTGTTCAACCTTCCCCATTTCTAAAATGTTGTTCATGTGTGTTTACATTATTTTCAGGTGAGTTTTGCTGCCGTTTTGTATGTTAGGGTAGTGTTCCGGCCCGTTCCAGGTACTTTTTTGTGAAAATGCAGATTTTGGGCAGTAATGTGTTAATGACAGCACATAGTTCTGTGTTCCCCATTTCCAAAATGTTCTTCATGTGTGTTTACATTATTTTCAGGTGAGTTTTGCTGCCTTCCTATATATTAGGGTAGTGTTCCGGCCGGTACCGCGTACTTTTTTGTGTGAAAATGTAGAATTTGGGCAGTAATGGGTTAATGACAGCACATTGTTCAACCTTCCCATTTCCAAAATGTTCTTCATGTGTGTTTGCATCATTTTAAAGTGAGTTTTGCTGCCTTTTTATATTTTAGGGTAGCATTCCAGCTGGTACGGGTACTTTTTCGTTTGAAAATGTGGATTTTGGGCAGTAATGCGTTAATGACAGCACATAGTTTTGCCTTCCCCATTTCCAAAATGTTCTTCATGTGTGTTTGCATCATTTTTAGGTGAATTTTGCTGCCGTTTTATATAATACGGTAGCGTTCTGGCCCGTTCCAGTTACTTTTTTGTGTGAAAATTGTTAATGGGTTAACGATATCAGGTTGTTCAACCTTCCCCATTTCCAAAATGTTCTTCATGTGTGTTTGCATCATTGTCAGGTGAGTTTTTCTGCCGTTTTATATATTAGGGTAGCATTCCGGCCCGTTCCAGGTACTTTTTTGTGAAAATGCAGATTTTGGGCAGTAATGGGTTAATGACAGCACATAGTTCTGCCTTCCCCATTTCCAAAATGTTCTTCATGTGTGTTTACATTATTTTCAGGTGAGTTTTGCTGCCGTTCTATATATTAGGGTAGCATTCCGGCCCGTTCCGGCTACTTTTTCGTGGGAAAATTTTGATTTTGGGCACTAATGGGTTAATTACAGTACATTGTTCAACCATCCCCATTAGCAAAATGTTCTTCATGTGTGTTTACATTATTTTCAGGTGAGTTTTGCTGCCGTTCTATATATTACGGGAGCATTCCGGCCCGTTATGGTACATTTTTGTGTGAAAATGTAGAATTTGGGCAGTAATGGGTTAATGACAGCACATTGTTCAACCATCCCCATTTCCAAAATGTTCTTCATGTGTGTTTGCATCATTTTAAGGTGAGTTTTGCTGCCTTTTTATATTTTAGGGTAGCATTCCAGCTGGTACGGGTAATTTTTCGTTTGAAAATGTAGATTTTGGGCAGTCATGCGTTAATTACAGCACATAGTTTTGCCTTCCCCATTTCCAAAAAGTTTTTCATGTGTGTTTGCATCATTTTTAGGTGAATTTTGCTGCCGCTTTATATAATACGGTAGCGTTCCGGCCCGTTCCAGTTACTTTTTTGTGTGAAAATTGTTAATGGGTTAACAACATCACGTTGTTCAACCTTCCCCATTTCCAAAATGTTCTTCATGTGTGTTTGCATCATTGTCAGGTGAGTTTTTCTGCCGTTTTATATATTAGGGTAGCATTCCGGCCCGTTCCGGATAGATTTTTGTGTGAAAATTGTTAATGGGTTAACGACATCACATTGTTCAACCATCCCCATTTCCAAAATGTTCTTCATGTGTGTTTGCATCATTGTCAGGTGAGTTTTTCTGCCGTTTTATATATTAGGGTAGCATTCCGGCCATTTCTGGGTACTTTTTAGTGGGATGATGTAGATTTTGGGCAGTAATGGGTTAATGGCAGCACATTGTTCAACCTTCTACATTTCCAAAATGTTTTCATGTGCGTTTGCATCATTGTCAGGTGAGTTTTGCTGCCGTTTTATATATTAGGGTAGCGTTCCAGCCGGTACCGGGTACTTTTTGGTTTGAAAATGTAGATTTTGGGCAATAATGGGTTAATGACAGCACATTGTTCAACATTCCCCATTTCCAAAATGCTCTTCATGTGTATAGAATTTGGGCAGTAATGGGTTAACGACATCACATTGTTCAACCTTCTCCATTACCAAAATGTTCTTCATGTGTGTTTGCATCATTGTCAGGTGAGTTTTGCTGCTGTTTTATATATTAGGGTAGCATTCTGGCCCGTTCCGGGTACTTTTTCGTGGGAAAATGTAGATTTTGGGCACTAATGGCTTAATGACAGTACATTGTTCAACCTTCCCCATTTCCAAAATGTTCTTCATCTGCATTTGCATCATTGTCAGGTGAGTTTTGCTGCCGTTTTGTATGTTAGGATAGCGTTCCGGGGCGTTCCGGGTACTTTTTTGTCAAAATGCAGATTTTGGGCAGTAATGGGTTAATGACAGCACATAGTTCTGCCTTCCCCGTTTCCAAAATGTTCTTTGTGTGTGTTTGCATTATTTTCAGGTGAGTTGTGCTGCCATTTTGTATGCTAGCGTAGCGTTCCGGCACGTTCCGGGTACTTTTTTGTGTTAAAATGCAGATTTTGGGCAGTAATGGGTTAATGACAGCACATAGCTCTGCCTTCCCCATTTCCAAAATGTTCTTCATGTGTGTTTGCATCATTGTCAGGTGAATTTTGCTGCAGTTTTATATATCAGGGTAGCGTTCCTGCCGGTACTGCATACTTTTTTATGTGAAAATGTAGATTTTGGGCAGTAATGGGTTAATGACAGCACATTGTTCTGCCTTCCCCATTTGCAAAGTGTTCTTCGTGTTTGTTTGCATCATTTTAAGGTGAGTTTTGCTGCCTTTTTATATATTAGGGTAGCGTTCCGGCCGGTACCGCGTACTTTTTCGTGCGAAATGTAGATTTTGGGCAGTAATGGGTTAATGACAGCACATTGTTCAACCATCCCCATTTCCAAAATTTTCTTCATGTGTGTTTGCATCATTTTAAGGTGAGTTTTGCTGCCTTTTTATATATATGGGTAGCGTTCTGGTCAGTACTGATTACTTTTTTGTTTGAAAATGTAGATTTTGGGTATTAACTGGTTAATGACAGCACATTGTTCAACTTTCCCCATTTCCAAAATGTTCTTCATGTGTGTTTGCATCATTTTAAAATGAGTTTTGCTGTATTTTTATATATTAGAGTAACGTTCCGGCTCGTTCCAGGTACTTTTTCGTGTGAAAATGTAGATTTTGGGCAATAATGGGTTAATGACAGCACATTGTTCAACCTTCCCCATTTCTTAAATGTTGTTCATGTGTGTTTACATTATTTTCAGGTGAGTTTTGCTGCCGTTTTGTATGTTAGGGTAGTGTTCCGGCCCGTTCCAGGTACTTTTTTGTGAAAATGCAGATTTTGGGCAGTAATGGGTTAATGACAGCACATAGTTCTGCGTTCCCCATTTCCAAAATGTTCTTCATGTGTGTTTACATTATTTTCAGGTGAGTTTTGCTGCCTTTCTATATATTAGGGTAGCATTCCGGCCCGTTCCGGGTACATTTTTGTGTGAAAATTGAGATTTTGGGCAGTAATGGGTTAATGTCAGCACATTGTTCAACCATCCCCATTTCCAAAATGTTCTTCATGTGTGTTTGCATCATTTTTAGGTGAATTTTGCTGCCGTTTTATATAATACGGTAGCGTTCTGGCCCGTTCCAGTTACTTCTTTGTGTGAAAATTGTTAATGGGTTAACGATATCAGGTTGTTCAACCTTCCCCATTTCCAAAATGTTCTTCATGTGTGTTTGCATCATTGTCAGGTGAGTTTTTCTGCCGTTTTATATATTAGGGTAGCATTCCGGCCCGTTCCAGGTACTTTTTTGTGAAAATGCAGATTTTGGGCAGTAATGGGTTAATGACAGCACATAGTTCTGCCTTCCCCATTTCCAAAATGTTCTTCATGTGTGTTTACATTATTTTCAGGTGAGTTTTGCTGCCGTTCTATATATTAGGGTAGCATTCCGGCCCGTTCCGGCTACTTTTTCGTGGGAAAATTTTGATTTTGGGCACTAATGGGTTAATTACAGTACATTGTTCAACCATCCCCATTAGCAAAATGTTCTTCATGTGTGTTTACATTATTTTCAGGTGAGTTTTGCTGCCGTTCTATATATTACGGGAGCATTCCGGCCCGTTATGGTACATTTTTGTGTGAAAATGTAGAATTTGGGCAGTAATGGGTTAATGACAGCACATTGTTCAACCATCCCCATTTCCAAAATGTTCTTCATGTGTGTTTGCATCATTTTAAGGTGAGTTTTGCTGCCTTTTTATATTTTAGGGTAGCATTCCAGCTGGTACGGGTAATTTTTCGTTTGAAAATGTAGATTTTGGGCAGTCATGCGTTAATTACAGCACATAGTTTTGCCTTCCCCATTTCCAAAAAGTTTTTCATGTGTGTTTGCATCATTTTTAGGTGAATTTTGCTGCCGCTTTATATAATACGGTAGCGTTCCGGCCCGTTCAAGTTACTTTTTTGTGTGAAAATTGTTAATGGGTTAACAACATCACGTTGTTCAACCTTCCCCATTTCCAAAATGTTCTTCATGTGTGTTTGCATCATTGTCAGGTGAGTTTTTCTGCCGTTTTATATATTAGGGTAGCATTCCGGCCCGTTCCGGATAGATTTTTGTGTGAAAATTGTTAATGGGTTAACGACATCACATTGTTCAACCATCCCCATTTCCAAAATGTTCTTCATGTGTGTTTGCATCATTGTCAGGTGAGTTTTTCTGCCGTTTTATATATTAGGGTAGCATTCCGGCCATTTCTGGGTACTTTTTAGTGGGATGATGTAGATTTTGGGCAGTAATGGGTTAATGGCAGCACATTGTTCAACCTTCTACATTTCCAAAATGTTTTCATGTGCGTTTGCATCATTGTCAGGTGAGTTTTGCTGCCGTTTTATATATTAGGGTAGCGTTCCAGCCGGTACCGGGTACTTTTTGGTTTGAAAATGTAGATTTTGGGCAATAATGGGTTAATGACAGCACATTGTTCAACATTCCCCATTTCCAAAATGCTCTTCATGTGTATAGAATTTGGGCAGTAATGGGTTAACGACATCACATTGTTCAACCTTCTCCATTACCAAAATGTTCTTCATGTGTGTTTGCATCATTGTCAGGTGAGTTTTGCTGCTGTTTTATATATTAGGGTAGCATTCTGGCCCGTTCCGGGTACTTTTTCGTGGGAAAATGTAGATTTTGGGCACTAATGGCTTAATGACAGTACATTGTTCAACCTTCCCCATTTCCAAAATGTTCTTCATCTGCATTTGCATCATTGTCAGGTGAGTTTTGCTGCCGTTTTGTATGTTAGGATAGCGTTCCGGGGCGTTCCGGGTACTTTTTTGTCAAAATGCAGATTTTGGGCAGTAATGGGTTAATGACAGCACATAGTTCTGCCTTCCCCGTTTCCAAAATGTTCTTTGTGTGTGTTTGCATTATTTTCAGGTGAGTTGTGCTGCCATTTTGTATGCTAGCGTAGCGTTCCGGCACGTTCCGGGTACTTTTTTGTGTTAAAATGCAGATTTTGGGCAGTAATGGGTTAATGACAGCACATAGCTCTGCCTTCCCCATTTCCAAAATGTTCTTCATGTGTGTTTGCATCATTGTCAGGTGAATTTTGCTGCAGTTTTATATATCAGGGTAGCGTTCCTGCCGGTACTGCATACTTTTTTATGTGAAAATGTAGATTTTGGGCAGTAATGGGTTAATGACAGCACATTGTTCTGCCTTCCCCATTTGCAAAGTGTTCTTCGTGTTTGTTTGCATCATTTTAAGGTGAGTTTTGCTGCCTTTTTATATATTAGGGTAGCGTTCCGGCCGGTACCGCGTACTTTTTCGTGCGAAATGTAGATTTTGGGCAGTAATGGGTTAATGACAGCACATTGTTCAACCATCCCCATTTCCAAAATTTTCTTCATGTGTGTTTGCATCATTTTAAGGTGAGTTTTGCTGCCTTTTTATATATATGGGTAGCGTTCTGGTCAGTACTGATTACTTTTTTGTTTGAAAATGTAGATTTTGGGTATTAACTGGTTAATGACAGCACATTGTTCAACTTTCCCCATTTCCAAAATGTTCTTCATGTGTGTTTGCATCATTTTAAAATGAGTTTTGCTGTATTTTTATATATTAGAGTAACGTTCCGGCTCGTTCCAGGTACTTTTTCGTGTGAAAATGTAGATTTTGGGCAATAATGGGTTAATGACAGCACATTGTTCAACCTTCCCCATTTCTTAAATGTTGTTCATGTGTGTTTACATTATTTTCAGGTGAGTTTTGCTGCCGTTTTGTATGTTAGGGTAGTGTTCCGGCCCGTTCCAGGTACTTTTTTGTGAAAATGCAGATTTTGGGCAGTAATGGGTTAATGACAGCACATAGTTCTGCGTTCCCCATTTCCAAAATGTTCTTCATGTGTGTTTACATTATTTTCAGGTGAGTTTTGCTGCCTTTCTATATATTAGGGTAGCATTCCGGCCCGTTCCGGGTACATTTTTGTGTGAAAATTGAGATTTTGGGCAGTAATGGGTTAATGTCAGCACATTGTTCAACCATCCCCATTTCCAAAATGTTCTTCATGTGTGTTTGCATCATTTTTAGGTGAATTTTGCTGCCGTTTTATATAATACGGTAGCGTTCTGGCCCGTTCCAGTTACTTCTTTGTGTGAAAATTGTTAATGGGTTAACGATATCAGGTTGTTCAACCTTCCCCATTTCCAAAATGTTCTTCATGTGTGTTTGCATCATTGTCAGGTGAGTTTTTCTGCCGTTTTATATATTAGGGTAGCATTCCGGCCCGTTCCAGGTACTTTTTTGTGAAAATGCAGATTTTGGGCAGTAATGGGTTAATGACAGCACATAGTTCTGCCTTCCCCATTTCCAAAATGTTCTTCATGTGTGTTTACATTATTTTCAGGTGAGTTTTGCTGCCGTTCTATATATTAGGGTAGCATTCCGGCCCGTTCCGGCTACTTTTTCGTGGGAAAATTTTGATTTTGGGCACTAATGGGTTAATTACAGTACATTGTTCAACCATCCCCATTAGCAAAATGTTCTTCATGTGTGTTTACATTATTTTCAGGTGAGTTTTGCTGCCGTTCTATATATTACGGGAGCATTCCGGCCCGTTATGGTACATTTTTGTGTGAAAATGTAGAATTTGGGCAGTAATGGGTTAATGACAGCACATTGTTCAACCATCCCCATTTCCAAAATGTTCTTCATGTGTGTTTGCATCATTTTACGGTGAGTTTTGCTGCCTTTTTATATTTTAGGGTAGCATTCCAGCTGGTACGGGTAATTTTTCGTTTGAAAATGTAGATTTTGGGCAGTCATGCGTTAATTACAGCACATAGTTTTGCCTTCCCCATTTCCAAAAAGTTTTTCATGTGTGTTTGCATCATTTTTAGGTGAATTTTGCTGCCGTTTTATATAATACGGTAGCGTTCCGGCCCGTTCCAGTTACTTTTTTGTGTGAAAATTGTTAATGGGTTAACAACATCACGTTGTTCAACCTTCCCCATTTCCAAAATGTTCTTCATGTGTGTTTGCATCATTGTCAGGTGAGTTTTTCTGCCGTTTTATATATTAGGGTAGCATTCCGGCCCGTTCCGGATAGATTTTTGTGTGAAAATTGTTAATGGGTTAACGACATCACATTGTTCAACCATCCCCATTTCCAAAATGTTCTTCATGTGTGTTTGCATCATTGTCAGGTGAGTTTTTCTGCCGTTTTATATATTAGGGTAGCATTCCGGCCATTTCTGGGTACTTTTTAGTGGGATGATGTAGATTTTGGGCAGTAATGGGTTAATGGCAGCACATTGTTCAACCTTCTACATTTCCAAAATGTTTTCATGTGCGTTTGCATCATTGTCAGGTGAGTTTTGCTGCCGTTTTATATATTAGGGTAGCGTTCCAGCCGGTACCGGGTACTTTTTGGTTTGAAAATGTAGATTTTGGGCAATAATGGGTTAATGACAGCACATTGTTCAACATTCCCCATTTCCAAAATGCTCTTCATGTGTATAGAATTTGGGCAGTAATGGGTTAACGACATCACATTGTTCAACCTTCTCCATTACCAAAATGTTCTTCATGTGTGTTTGCATCATTGTCAGGTGAGTTTTGCTGCTGTTTTATATATTAGGGTAGCATTCTGGCCCGTTCCGGGTACTTTTTCGTGGGAAAATGTAGATTTTGGGCACTAATGGCTTAATGACAGTACATTGTTCAACCTTCCCCATTTCCAAAATGTTCTTCATCTGCATTTGCATCATTGTCAGGTGAGTTTTGCTGCCGTTTTGTATGTTAGGATAGCGTTCCGGGGCGTTCCGGGTACTTTTTTGTCAAAATGCAGATTTTGGGCAGTAATGGGTTAATGACAGCACATAGTTCTGCCTTCCCCGTTTCCAAAATGTTCTTTGTGTGTGTTTGCATTATTTTCAGGTGAGTTGTGCTGCCATTTTGTATGCTAGCGTAGCGTTCCGGCACGTTCCGGGTACTTTTTTGTGTTAAAATGCAGATTTTGGGCAGTAATGGGTTAATGACAGCACATAGCTCTGCCTTCCCCATTTCCAAAATGTTCTTCATGTGTGTTTGCATCATTGTCAGGTGAATTTTGCTGCAGTTTTATATATCAGGGTAGCGTTCCTGCCGGTACTGCATACTTTTTTATGTGAAAATGTAGATTTTGGGCAGTAATGGGTTAATGACAGCACATTGTTCTGCCTTCCCCATTTGCAAAGTGTTCTTCGTGTTTGTTTGCATCATTTTAAGGTGAGTTTTGCTGCCTTTTTATATATTAGGGTAGCGTTCCGGCCGGTACCGCGTACTTTTTCGTGCGAAATGTAGATTTTGGGCAGTAATGGGTTAATGACAGCACATTGTTCAACCATCCCCATTTCCAAAATTTTCTTCATGTGTGTTTGCATCATTTTAAGGTGAGTTTTGCTGCCTTTTTATATATATGGGTAGCGTTCTGGTCAGTACTGATTACTTTTTTGTTTGAAAATGTAGATTTTGGGTATTAACTGGTTAATGACAGCACATTGTTCAACTTTCCCCATTTCCAAAATGTTCTTCATGTGTGTTTGCATCATTTTAAAATGAGTTTTGCTGTATTTTTATATATTAGAGTAACGTTCCGGCTCGTTCCAGGTACTTTTTCGTGTGAAAATGTAGATTTTGGGCAATAATGGGTTAATGACAGCACATTGTTCAACCTTCCCCATTTCTTAAATGTTGTTCATGTGTGTTTACATTATTTTCAGGTGAGTTTTGCTGCCGTTTTGTATGTTAGGGTAGTGTTCCGGCCCGTTCCAGGTACTTTTTTGTGAAAATGCAGATTTTGGGCAGTAATGGGTTAATGACAGCACATAGTTCTGCGTTCCCCATTTCCAAAATGTTCTTCATGTGTGTTTACATTATTTTCAGGTGAGTTTTGCTGCCTTTCTATATATTAGGGTAGCATTCCGGCCCGTTCCGGGTACATTTTTGTGTGAAAATTGAGATTTTGGGCAGTAATGGGTTAATGTCAGCACATTGTTCAACCATCCCCATTTCCAAAATGTTCTTCATGTGTGTTTGCATCATTTTTAGGTGAATTTTGCTGCCGTTTTATATAATACGGTAGCGTTCTGGCCCGTTCCAGTTACTTCTTTGTGTGAAAATTGTTAATGGGTTAACGATATCAGGTTGTTCAACCTTCCCCATTTCCAAAATGTTCTTCATGTGTGTTTGCATCATTGTCAGGTGAGTTTTTCTGCCGTTTTATATATTAGGGTAGCATTCCGGCCCGTTCCAGGTACTTTTTTGTGAAAATGCAGATTTTGGGCAGTAATGGGTTAATGACAGCACATAGTTCTGCCTTCCCCATTTCCAAAATGTTCTTCATGTGTGTTTACATTATTTTCAGGTGAGTTTTGCTGCCGTTCTATATATTAGGGTAGCATTCCGGCCCGTTCCGGCTACTTTTTCGTGGGAAAATTTTGATTTTGGGCACTAATGGGTTAATTACAGTACATTGTTCAACCATCCCCATTAGCAAAATGTTCTTCATGTGTGTTTACATTATTTTCAGGTGAGTTTTGCTGCCGTTCTATATATTACGGGAGCATTCCGGCCCGTTATGGTACATTTTTGTGTGAAAATGTAGAATTTGGGCAGTAATGGGTTAATGACAGCACATTGTTCAACCATCCCCATTTCCAAAATGTTCTTCATGTGTGTTTGCATCATTTTAAGGTGAGTTTTGCTGCCTTTTTATATTTTAGGGTAGCATTCCAGCTGGTACGGGTAATTTTTCGTTTGAAAATGTAGATTTTGGGCAGTCATGCGTTAATTACAGCACATAGTTTTGCCTTCCCCATTTCCAAAAAGTTTTTCATGTGTGTTTGCATCATTTTTAGGTGAATTTTGCTGCCGTTTTATATAATACGGTAGCGTTCCGGCCCGTTCCAGTTACTTTTTTGTGTGAAAATTGTTAATGGGTTAACAACATCACGTTGTTCAACCTTCCCCATTTCCAAAATGTTCTTCATGTGTGTTTGCATCATTGTCAGGTGAGTTTTTCTGCCGTTTTATATATTAGGGTAGCATTCCGGCCCGTTCCGGATAGATTTTTGTGTGAAAATTGTTAATGGGTTAACGACATCACATTGTTCAACCATCCCCATTTCCAAAATGTTCTTCATGTGTGTTTGCATCATTGTCAGGTGAGTTTTTCTGCCGTTTTATATATTAGGGTAGCATTCCGGCCATTTCTGGGTACTTTTTAGTGGGATGATGTAGATTTTGGGCAGTAATGGGTTAATGGCAGCACATTGTTCAACCTTCTACATTTCCAAAATGTTTTCATGTGCGTTTGCATCATTGTCAGGTGAGTTTTGCTGCCGTTTTATATATTAGGGTAGCGTTCCAGCCGGTACCGGGTACTTTTTGGTTTGAAAATGTAGATTTTGGGCAATAATGGGTTAATGACAGCACATTGTTCAACATTCCCCATTTCCAAAATGCTCTTCATGTGTATAGAATTTGGGCAGTAATGGGTTAACGACATCACATTGTTCAACCTTCTCCATTACCAAAATGTTCTTCATGTGTGTTTGCATCATTGTCAGGTGAGTTTTGCTGCTGTTTTATATATTAGGGTAGCATTCTGGCCCGTTCCGGGTACTTTTTCGTGGGAAAATGTAGATTTTGGGCACTAATGGCTTAATGACAGTACATTGTTCAACCTTCCCCATTTCCAAAATGTTCTTCATCTGCATTTGCATCATTGTCAGGTGAGTTTTGCTGCCGTTTTGTATGTTAGGATAGCGTTCCGGGGCGTTCCGGGTACTTTTTTGTCAAAATGCAGATTTTGGGCAGTAATGGGTTAATGACAGCACATAGTTCTGCCTTCCCCGTTTCCAAAATGTTCTTTGTGTGTGTTTGCATTATTTTCAGGTGAGTTGTGCTGCCATTTTGTATGCTAGCGTAGCGTTCCGGCACGTTCCGGGTACTTTTTTGTGTTAAAATGCAGATTTTGGGCAGTAATGGGTTAATGACAGCACATAGCTCTGCCTTCCCCATTTCCAAAATGTTCTTCATGTGTGTTTGCATCATTGTCAGGTGAATTTTGCTGCAGTTTTATATATCAGGGTAGCGTTCCTGCCGGTACTGCATACTTTTTTATGTGAAAATGTAGATTTTGGGCAGTAATGGGTTAATGACAGCACATTGTTCTGCCTTCCCCATTTGCAAAGTGTTCTTCGTGTTTGTTTGCATCATTTTAAGGTGAGTTTTGCTGCCTTTTTATATATTAGGGTAGCGTTCCGGCCGGTACCGCGTACTTTTTCGTGCGAAATGTAGATTTTGGGCAGTAATGGGTTAATGACAGCACATTGTTCAACCATCCCCATTTCCAAAATTTTCTTCATGTGTGTTTGCATCATTTTAAGGTGAGTTTTGCTGCCTTTTTATATATATGGGTAGCGTTCTGGTCAGTACTGATTACTTTTTTGTTTGAAAATGTAGATTTTGGGTATTAACTGGTTAATGACAGCACATTGTTCAACTTTCCCCATTTCCAAAATGTTCTTCATGTGTGTTTGCATCATTTTAAAATGAGTTTTGCTGTATTTTTATATATTAGAGTAACGTTCCGGCTCGTTCCAGGTACTTTTTCGTGTGAAAATGTAGATTTTGGGCAATAATGGGTTAATGACAGCACATTGTTCAACCTTCCCCATTTCTTAAATGTTGTTCATGTGTGTTTACATTATTTTCAGGTGAGTTTTGCTGCCGTTTTGTATGTTAGGGTAGTGTTCCGGCCCGTTCCAGGTACTTTTTTGTGAAAATGCAGATTTTGGGCAGTAATGGGTTAATGACAGCACATAGTTCTGCGTTCCCCATTTCCAAAATGTTCTTCATGTGTGTTTACATTATTTTCAGGTGAGTTTTGCTGCCTTTCTATATATTAGGGTAGCATTCCGGCCCGTTCCGGGTACATTTTTGTGTGAAAATTGAGATTTTGGGCAGTAATGGGTTAATGTCAGCACATTGTTCAACCATCCCCATTTCCAAAATGTTCTTCATGTGTGTTTGCATCATTTTTAGGTGAATTTTGCTGCCGTTTTATATAATACGGTAGCGTTCTGGCCCGTTCCAGTTACTTCTTTGTGTGAAAATTGTTAATGGGTTAACGATATCAGGTTGTTCAACCTTCCCCATTTCCAAAATGTTCTTCATGTGTGTTTGCATCATTGTCAGGTGAGTTTTTCTGCCGTTTTATATATTAGGGTAGCATTCCGGCCCGTTCCAGGTACTTTTTTGTGAAAATGCAGATTTTGGGCAGTAATGGGTTAATGACAGCACATAGTTCTGCCTTCCCCATTTCCAAAATGTTCTTCATGTGTGTTTACATTATTTTCAGGTGAGTTTTGCTGCCGTTCTATATATTAGGGTAGCATTCCGGCCCGTTCCGGCTACTTTTTCGTGGGAAAATTTTGATTTTGGGCACTAATGGGTTAATTACAGTACATTGTTCAACCATCCCCATTAGCAAAATGTTCTTCATGTGTGTTTACATTATTTTCAGGTGAGTTTTGCTGCCGTTCTATATATTACGGGAGCATTCCGGCCCGTTATGGTACATTTTTGTGTGAAAATGTAGAATTTGGGCAGTAATGGGTTAATGACAGCACATTGTTCAACCATCCCCATTTCCAAAATGTTCTTCATGTGTGTTTGCATCATTTTAAGGTGAGTTTTGCTGCCTTTTTATATTTTAGGGTAGCATTCCAGCTGGTACGGGTAATTTTTCGTTTGAAAATGTAGATTTTGGGCAGTCATGCGTTAATTACAGCACATAGTTTTGCCTTCCCCATTTCCAAAAAGTTTTTCATGTGTGTTTGCATCATTTTTAGGTGAATTTTGCTGCCGTTTTATATAATACGGTAGCGTTCCGGCCCGTTCCAGTTACTTTTTTGTGTGAAAATTGTTAATGGGTTAACAACATCACGTTGTTCAACCTTCCCCATTTCCAAAATGTTCTTCATGTGTGTTTGCATCATTGTCAGGTGAGTTTTTCTGCCGTTTTATATATTAGGGTAGCATTCCGGCCCGTTCCGGATAGATTTTTGTGTGAAAATTGTTAATGGGTTAACGACATCACATTGTTCAACCATCCCCATTTCCAAAATGTTCTTCATGTGTGTTTGCATCATTGTCAGGTGAGTTTTTCTGCCGTTTTATATATTAGGGTAGCATTCCGGCCATTTCTGGGTACTTTTTAGTGGGATGATGTAGATTTTGGGCAGTAATGGGTTAATGGCAGCACATTGTTCAACCTTCTACATTTCCAAAATGTTTTCATGTGCGTTTGCATCATTGTCAGGTGAGTTTTGCTGCCGTTTTATATATTAGGGTAGCGTTCCAGCCGGTACCGGGTACTTTTTGGTTTGAAAATGTAGATTTTGGGCAATAATGGGTTAATGACAGCACATTGTTCAACATTCCCCATTTCCAAAATGCTCTTCATGTGTATAGAATTTGGGCAGTAATGGGTTAACGACATCACATTGTTCAACCTTCTCCATTACCAAAATGTTCTTCATGTGTGTTTGCATCATTGTCAGGTGAGTTTTGCTGCTGTTTTATATATTAGGGTAGCATTCTGGCCCGTTCCGGGTACTTTTTCGTGGGAAAATGTAGATTTTGGGCACTAATGGCTTAATGACAGTACATTGTTCAACCTTCCCCATTTCCAAAATGTTCTTCATCTGCATTTGCATCATTGTCAGGTGAGTTTTGCTGCCGTTTTGTATGTTAGGATAGCGTTCCGGGGCGTTCCGGGTACTTTTTTGTCAAAATGCAGATTTTGGGCAGTAATGGGTTAATGACAGCACATAGTTCTGCCTTCCCCGTTTCCAAAATGTTCTTTGTGTGTGTTTGCATTATTTTCAGGTGAGTTGTGCTGCCATTTTGTATGCTAGCGTAGCGTTCCGGCACGTTCCGGGTACTTTTTTGTGTTAAAATGCAGATTTTGGGCAGTAATGGGTTAATGACAGCACATAGCTCTGCCTTCCCCATTTCCAAAATGTTCTTCATGTGTGTTTGCATCATTGTCAGGTGAATTTTGCTGCAGTTTTATATATCAGGGTAGCGTTCCTGCCGGTACTGCATACTTTTTTATGTGAAAATGTAGATTTTGGGCAGTAATGGGTTAATGACAGCACATTGTTCTGCCTTCCCCATTTGCAAAGTGTTCTTCGTGCTTGTTTGCATCATTTTAAGGTGAGTTTTGCTGCCTTTTTATATATTAGGGTAGCGTTCCGGCCGGTACCGCATACTTTTTCGTGCGAAATGTAGATTTTGGGCAGTAATGGGTTAATGACAGCACATTGTTCAACCATCCCCATTTCCAAAATTTTCTTCATGTGTGTTAGCATCATTTTAAGGTGAGTTTTGCTGCCTTTTTATATATTAGGGTAGCGTTCTGGTCAGTACTGATTACTTTTTTGTTTGAAAATGTAGATTTTGGGTATTAACTGGTTAATGACAGCACATTGTTCAACTTTCCCCATTTCCAAAATGTTCTTCATGTGTGTTTGCATCATTTTAAAATGAGTTTTGCTGTATTTTTATATATTAGAGTAACGTTCCGGCTCGTTCCAGGTACTTTTTCGTGTGAAAATGTAGATTTTGGGCAATAATGGGTTAATGACAGCACATTGTTCAACCTTCCCATTTCCAAAATGTTCTTCATGTGTGTTTGCATCATTTTAAGGTGAGTTTTGCTGCCTTTTTATATATTAGGGTAGCGTTCTGGCCAGTACCGATTACTTTTTTGTTTGAAAATGTAGATTTTGGGCAGTAACGGGTTAATGACAGAACATTGTTCAACTTTCCCCATTTCCAAAATGTTCTTCATGTGTGTTTGCATAATTTTAAAGTGAGTTTTGCTGCATTTTTTTATATTAGAGTAACGTTCCGGCTCGTTCCAGGTATTTTTTCGTGTGAAAATGTAGATTTTGGGCAATAATGGGTTAATGGCAGCACATTGTTCAACCTTCCCCATTTCTAAAATGTTGTTCATGTGTGTTTACATTATTTTCAGGTGAGTTTTGCTGCCGTTTTGTATGTTAGGGTAGTGTTCCGGCCCGTTCCAGGTACTTTTTTGTGAAAATGCAGATTTTGGGCAGTAATGGGTTAATGACAGCACATAGTTCTGTGTTCCCCATTTCCAAAATGTTCTTCATGTGTGTTTACATTATTTTCAGGTGAGTTTTGCTGCCTTCCTATATATTAGGGTAGTGTTCCGGCCGGTACCGCGTACTTTTTTGTGTGAAAATGTAGAATTTGGGCAGTAATGGGTTAATGACAGCACATTGTTCAACCTTCCCATTTCCAAAATGTTCTTCATGTGTGTTTGCATCATTTTAAAGTGAGTTTTGCTGCCTTTTTATATTTTAGGGTAGCATTCCAGCTGGTACGGGTACTTTTTCGTTTGAAAAGGTGGATTTTGGGCAGTAATGCGTTAATGACAGCACATAGTTTTGCCTTCCCCATTTCCAAAAAGTTTTTCATGTGTGTTTGCATCATTTTTAGGTGAATTTTGCTGCCGTTTTATATAATACGGTAGCGTTCCGGCCCGTTCCAGTTACTTTTTTGTGTGGAAATTGTTAATGGGTTAACGACATCACGTTGTTCAACCTTCCCCATTTCCAAAATGTTCTTCATGTGTGTTTGCATCATTGTCAGGTGAGTTTTTCTGCCGTTTTATATATTAGGGTAGCATTCCGGCCCGTTCCGTATAGATTTTTGTGTGAAAATTGTTAATGGGTTAACGACATCACATTGTTCAACCATCCCCATTTCCAAAATGTTCTTCATGTGTGGTTGCATCATTGTCAGGTGAGTTTTTCTGCCATTTTATATATTAGGGTAGCATTCCGGCCAGTTCTGGGTACTTTTTAGTGGGATGATGTAGATTTTGGGCAGTAATGGGTTAATGGCAGCACATTGTTCAACCTTCTACATTTCCAAAATGTTTTCATGTGCGTTTGCATCATTGTCAGGTGAGTTTTGCTGCCGTTTTATATATTAGGGTAGCGTTCCAGCCGGTACCGGGTACTTTTTGGTTTGAAAATGTAGATTTTGGGCAATAATGGATTAATGACAGAACATTGTTCAACATTCCCCATTTCCAAAATGCTCTTCATGTGTATAGAATTTGGGCATTAATGGGTTAACGACATCACATTGTTCAACCTTCTCCATTTCCAAAATGTTCTTCATGTGTGTTTGCATCATTGTCAGGTGAGTTTTGCTGCTGTTTTATATATTAGGGTAGCATTCTGGCCCGTTACGGGTAATTTTTTGTGGGAAAATGTAGATTTTGGGCACTAATGGCTTAATGACAGTACATTGTTCAACCTTCCCCATTTCCAAAATGTTCTTCATCTGCATTTGCATCATTGTCAGGTGAGTTTTGCTGCTGTTTTATATATTAGGGTAGCATTCTGGCCCGTTCCGGGTACTTTTTCGTGGGAAAATGTAGATTTTGGGCACTAATGGCTTAATGACAGTACATTGTTCAACCTTCCCCATTTCCAAAATGTTCTTCATCTGCATTTGCATCATTGTCAGGTGAGTTTTGCTGCCGTTTTGTATGTTAGGATAGCGTTCCGGGGCGTTCCGGGTACTTTTTTGTCAAAATGCAGATTTTGGGCAGTAATGGGTTAATGACAGCACATAGCTCTGCCTTCCCCATTTCCAAAATGTTCTTCATGTGTGTTTGCATCATTGTCAGGTGAATTTTGCTGCTGTTTTTTATATTAGGGTAGCGTTCCTGCCGGTACTGCATACTTTTTCGTACGAAAATGTAGATTTTGGGCAGTAATGGGTTAATGACAGCACATTGTTCAACCATCCCCATTTCCAAAATTTTCTTCATGTGTGTTTGCATCATTTTAAGGTGAGTTTTGCTGCCTTTTTATATATTAGGGTAGCGTTCTGGCCAGTACCGATTACTTTTTTGTTTGAAAATGTAGATTTTGGGCAGTAACGGGTTAATGACAGAACATTGTTCAACTTTCCCCATTTCCAAAATGTTCTTCATGTGTGTTTGCATAATTTTAAAGTGAGTTTTGCTGCATTTTTTTATATTAGAGTAACGTTCCGGCTCGTTCCAGGTATTTTTTCGTGTGAAAATGTAGATTTTGGGCAATAATGAGTTAATGGCAGCACATTGTTCAACCTTCCCCATTTCTAAAATGTTGTTCATGTGTGTTTACATTATTTTCAGGTTAGTTTTGCTGCCGTTTTGTATGTTAGGGTAGTGTTCCGGCCCGTTCCAGGTACTTTTTTGTGAAAATGCAGATTTTGGGCAGTAATGGGTTAATGACAGCACATAGTTCTGTGTTCCCCATTTCCAAAATGTTCTTCATTTGTGTTTACATTATTTTCAGGTGAGTTTTGCTGCCTTTCTATATATTAGGGTAGTGTTCCGGCCGGTACCGCATACTTTTTTGTGTGAAAATGTAGAATTTGGGCAGTAATGGGTTAATGACAGCACATTGTTCAACCTTCCCATTTCCAAAATGATCTTCATGTGTGTTTGCATCATTTGAAAGTGAGTTTTGCTGCCTTTTTATATTTTAGGGTAGCATTCCAGCTGGTACGGGTATTTTTTCGTTTGAAAAGGTGGATTTTGGGCAGTAATGCGTTAATGACAGCACATAGTTTTGCCTTCCCCATTTCCAAAAAGTTTTTCATGTGTGTTTGCATCATTTTTAGGTGAATTTTGCTGCCGTTTTATATAATACGGTAGCGTTCCGGCCCGTTCCAGTTACTTTTTTGTGTGAAAATTGTTAATGGGTTAACGACATCACGTTGTTCAACCTTCCCCATTTCCAAAATGTTCTTCATGTGTGTTTGCATCATTGTCAGGTGAGTTTTTCTGCCGTTTTATATATTAGGGTAGCATTCCGGCCCGTTCCGGATAGATTTTTGTGTGAAAATTGTTAATGGGTTAACGACATCACATTGTTCAACCATCCCCATTTCCAAAATGTTCTTCATGTGTGGTTGCATCATTGTCAGGTGAGTTTTTCTGCCGTTTTATATATTAGGGGAGCATTCCGGCCAGATCTGGGTACTTTTTAGTGGGATGATGTAGATTTTGGGCAGTAATGGGTTAATGGCAGCACATTGTTCAACCTTCTACATTTCCAAAATGTTTTCATGTGCGTTTGCATCATTGTCAGGTGAGTTTTGCTGCCGTTTTATATATTAGGGTAGCATTCTGGCCCGTTCCGGGTACTTTTTCGTGGGAAAATGTAGATTTTGGGCAATAATGGATTAATGACAGAACATTGTTCAACATTCCCCATTTCCAAAATGCTCTTCATGTGTATAGAATTTGGGCATTAATGGGTCAACGACATCACATTGTTCAACCTTCTCCATTTCCAAAATGTTCTTCATGTGTGTTTGCATCATTGTCAGGTGAGTTTTGCTGCTGTTTGATATATTAGGGTAGCATTCTGGCCCGTTCCGGGTACTTTTTCGTGGGAAAATGTAGATTTTGGGCACTAATGGCTTAATGACAGTACATTGTTCAACCTTCCCCATTTCCAAAATGTTCTTCATCTGCATTTGCATCATTGTCAGGTGAGTTTTGCTGCCGTTTTGTATGTTAGGATAGCGTTCCGGGGCGTTCCTGGTACTTTTTTGTCAAAATGCAGATTTTGGGCAGTAATGGGTTAATGACAGCACATAGTTCTGCCTTCCCCGTTTCCAAAATGTTCTTTGTGTGTGTTTGCATTATTTTCAGGTGAGTTGTGCTGCCATTTTGTATGCTAGCGTAGCGTTCCGGCTCGTTCCGGGTACTTTTTTGTGTTAAAATGCAGATTTTGGGCAGTAATGGGTTAATAACAGCACATAGCTCTGCCTTCCCCATTTCCAAAATGTTCTTCATGTGTGTTTGCATCATTGTCAGGTGAATTTTGCTGCAGTTTTATATATTAGGGTAGCGTTCCAGCCGGTACTGCATACTTTTTTATGTGAAAATGTAGATTTTGGGCAGTAATGGGTTAATGACAGCACATTGTTCTGCCTTCCCCATTTGCAAAGTGTTCTTCATGTTTGTTTGCATCATTTTAAGGTGAGTTTTGCTGCCTTTTTATATATTAGGGTAGCGTTCCGGCCGGTACCGCATACTTTTTCGTGCTAAATGTAGATTTTGGGCAGTAATGGGTTAATGACAGCACATTGTTCAACCATCCCCATTTCCAAAATTTTCTTCATGTGTGTTTGCATCATTTTAAGGTGAGTTTTGCTGCCTTTTTATATATTAGGGTAGCGTTCTGGTCAGTACCGATTACTTTTTTGTTTGAAAATGTAGATTTTGGGCAGTAACGGGTTAATGACAGCACATTGTTCAACTTTCCCCATTTCCAAAATGTTCTTCATGTGTGTTTGCATCATTTTAAAATGAGTTTTGCTGCATTTTTATATATTAGAGTAACGTTCCGGCTCGTTCCAGGTACTTTTTCGTGTGAAAATGTAGATTTTGGGCAATAATGGGTTAATGACAGCACATTGTTCAACCTTCCCCATTTCTTAAATGTTGTTCATGTGTGTTTACATTATTTTCAGGTTAGTTTTGCTGCCGTTTTGTATGTTAGGGTAGTGTTCCGGCCCGTTCCAGGTACTTTTTTGTGAAAATGCAGATTTTGGGCAGTAATGGGTTAATGACAGCACATAGTTCTGCGTTCCCCATTTCCAAAATGTTCTTCATGTGTGTTTACATTATTTTCAGGTGAGTTTTGCTGCCTTTCTATATATTAGGGTAGCATTCTGGCCCGTTCCGGGTACATTTTTGTGTGAAAATTGAGATTTTGGGCAGTAATGGGTTAATGTCAGCACATTGTTCAACCATCCCCATTTCCAAAATGTTCTTCATGTGTGTTTGCATCATTTTAAGGTGAGTTTTGCTGCCTTTTTATATATTAGGGTAGTGTTCCGGCCGGTACCGCATACTTTTTTGTGTGAAAATGTAGATTTTGGGCAGTAATGGGTTAATGACAGCACATTGTTCAACCTTCCCATTTCCAAAATGTTCTTCATGTGTGTTTGCATCATTTTAAAGTGAGTTTTGCTGCCTTTTTATATTTTAGGGTAGCATTCCAGCTGGTACGGGTACTTTTTCGTTTGAAAATGTGGATTTTGGGCAGTAATGCGTTAATGACAGCACATAGTTTTGCCTTCCCCATTTCCAAAATGTTCTTCATGTGTGTTTGCATCATTTTTAGGTGAATTTTGCTGCCGTTTTATATAATACGGTAGCGTTCTGGCCCGTTCCAGTTACTTTTTTGTGTGAAAATTGTTAATGGGTTAACGATATCAGGTTGTTCAACCTTCCCCATTTCCAAAATGTTCTTCATGTGTGTTTGCATCATTGTCAGGTGAGTTTTTCTGCCGTTTTATATATTAGGGTAGCATTCCGGCCCGTTCCAGGTACTTTTTTGTGAAAATGCAGATTTTGGGCAGTAATGGGTTAATGACAGCACATAGTTCTGCCTTCCCCATTTCCAAAATGTTCTTCATGTGTGTTTACATTATTTTCAGGTGAGTTTTGCTGCCGTTCTATATATTAGGGTAGCATTCCGGCCCGTTCCGGCTACTTTTTCGTGGGAAAATTTTGATTTTGGGCACTAATGGGTTAATTACAGTACATTGTTCAACCATCCCCATTAGCAAAATGTTCTTCATGTGTGTTTACATTATTTTCAGGTGAGTTTTGCTGCCGTTCTATATATTACGGGAGCATTCCGGCCCGTTATGGTACATTTTTGTGTGAAAATGTAGAATTTGGGCAGTAATGGGTTAATGACAGCACATTGTTCAACCATCCCCATTTCCAAAATGTTCTTCATGTGTGTTTGCATCATTTTAAGGTGAGTTTTGCTGCCTTTTTATATTTTAGGGTAGCATTCCAGCTGGTACGGGTAATTTTTCGTTTGAAAATGTAGATTTTGGGCAGTCATGCGTTAATTACAGCACATAGTTTTGCCTTCCCCATTTCCAAAAAGTTTTTCATGTGTGTTTGCATCATTTTTAGGTGAATTTTGCTGCCGCTTTATATAATACGGTAGCGTTCCGGCCCGTTCCAGTTACTTTTTTGTGTGAAAATTGTTAATGGGTTAACAACATCACGTTGTTCAACCTTCCCCATTTCCAAAATGTTCTTCATGTGTGTTTGCATCATTGTCAGGTGAGTTTTTCTGCCGTTTTATATATTAGGGTAGCATTCCGGCCCGTTCCGTATAGATTTTTGTGTGAAAATTGTTAATGGGTTAACGACATCACATTGTTCAACCATCCCCATTTCCAAAATGTTCTTCATGTGTGTTTGCATCATTGTCAGGTGAGTTTTTCTGCCGTTTTATATATTAGGGTAGCATTCCGGCCATTTCTGGGTACTTTTTAGTGGGATGATGTAGATTTTGGGCAGTAATGGGTTAATGGCAGCACATTGTTCAACCTTCTACATTTCCAAAATGTTTTCATGTGCGTTTGCATCATTGTCAGGTGAGTTTTGCTGCCGTTTTATATATTAGGGTAGCGTTCCAGCCGGTACCGGGTACTTTTTGGTTTGAAAATGTAGATTTTGGGCAATAATGGGTTAATGACAGCACATTGTTCAACATTCCCCATTTCCAAAATGCTCTTCATGTGTATAGAATTTGGGCAGTAATGGGTTAACGACATCACATTGTTCAACCTTCTCCATTACCAAAATGTTCTTCATGTGTGTTTGCATCATTGTCAGGTGAGTTTTGCTGCTGTTTTATATATTAGGGTAGCATTCTGGCCCGTTCCGGGTACTTTTTCGTGGGAAAATGTAGATTTTGGGCACTAATGGCTTAATGACAGTACATTGTTCAACCTTCCCCATTTCCAAAATGTTCTTCATCTGCATTTGCATCATTGTCAGGTGAGTTTTGCTGCCGTTTTGTATGTTAGGATAGCGTTCCGGGGCGTTCCGGGTACTTTTTTGTCAAAATGCAGATTTTGGGCAGTAATGGGTTAATGACAGCACATAGTTCTGCCTTCCCCGTTTCCAAAATGTTCTTTGTGTGTGTTTGCATTATTTTCAGGTGAGTTGTGCTGCCATTTTGTATGCTAGCGTAGCGTTCCGGCACGTTCCGGGTACTTTTTTGTGTTAAAATGCAGATTTTGGGCAGTAATGGGTTAATGACAGCACATAGCTCTGCCTTCCCCATTTCCAAAATGTTCTTCATGTGTGTTTGCATCATTGTCAGGTGAATTTTGCTGCAGTTTTATATATCAGGGTAGCGTTCCTGCCGGTACTGCATACTTTTTTATGTGAAAATGTAGATTTTGGGCAGTAATGGGTTAATGACAGCACATTGTTCTGCCTTCCCCATTTGCAAAGTGTTCTTCGTGTTTGTTTGCATCATTTTAAGGTGAGTTTTGCTGCCTTTTTATATATTAGGGTAGCGTTCCGGCCGGTACCGCGTACTTTTTCGTGCGAAATGTAGATTTTGGGCAGTAATGGGTTAATGACAGCACATTGTTCAACCATCCCCATTTCCAAAATTTTCTTCATGTGTGTTTGCATCATTTTAAGGTGAGTTTTGCTGCCTTTTTATATATATGGGTAGCGTTCTGGTCAGTACTGATTACTTTTTTGTTTGAAAATGTAGATTTTGGGTATTAACTGGTTAATGACAGCACATTGTTCAACTTTCCCCATTTCCAAAATGTTCTTCATGTGTGTTTGCATCATTTTAAAATGAGTTTTGCTGTATTTTTATATATTAGAGTAACGTTCCGGCTCGTTCCAGGTACTTTTTCGTGTGAAAATGTAGATTTTGGGCAATAATGGGTTAATGACAGCACATTGTTCAACCTTCCCCATTTCTTAAATGTTGTTCATGTGTGTTTACATTATTTTCAGGTGAGTTTTGCTGCCGTTTTGTATGTTAGGGTAGTGTTCCGGCCCGTTCCAGGTACTTTTTTGTGAAAATGCAGATTTTGGGCAGTAATGGGTTAATGACAGCACATAGTTCTGCGTTCCCCATTTCCAAAATGTTCTTCATGTGTGTTTACATTATTTTCAGGTGAGTTTTGCTGCCTTTCTATATATTAGGGTAGCATTCCGGCCCGTTCCGGGTACATTTTTGTGTGAAAATTGAGATTTTGGGCAGTAATGGGTTAATGTCAGCACATTGTTCAACCATCCCCATTTCCAAAATGTTCTTCATGTGTGTTTGCATCATTTTTAGGTGACTTTTGCTGCCGTTTTATATAATACGGTAGCGTTCTGGCCCGTTCCAGTTACTTCTTTGTGTGAAAATTGTTAATGGGTTAACGATATCAGGTTGTTCAACCTTCCCCATTTCCAAAATGTTCTTCATGTGTGTTTGCATCATTGTCAGGTGAGTTTTTCTGCCGTTTTATATATTAGGGTAGCATTCCGGCCCGTTCCAGGTACTTTTTTGTGAAAATGCAGATTTTGGGCAGTAATGGGTTAATGACAGCACATAGTTCTGCCTTCCCCATTTCCAAAATGTTCTTCATGTGTGTTTACATTATTTTCAGGTGAGTTTTGCTGCCGTTCTATATATTAGGGTAGCATTCCGGCCCGTTCCGGCTACTTTTTCGTGGGAAAATTTTGATTTTGGGCACTAATGGGTTAATTACAGTACATTGTTCAACCATCCCCATTAGCAAAATGTTCTTCATGTGTGTTTACATTATTTTCAGGTGAGTTTTGCTGCCGTTCTATATATTACGGGAGCATTCCGGCCCGTTATGGTACATTTTTGTGTGAAAATGTAGAATTTGGGCAGTAATGGGTTAATGACAGCACATTGTTCAACCATCCCCATTTCCAAAATGTTCTTCATGTGTGTTTGCATCATTTTAAGGTGAGTTTTGCTGCCTTTTTATATTTTAGGGTAGCATTCCAGCTGGTACGGGTAATTTTTCGTTTGAAAATGTAGATTTTGGGCAGTCATGCGTTAATTACAGCACATAGTTTTGCCTTCCCCATTTCCAAAAAGTTTTTCATGTGTGTTTGCATCATTTTTAGGTGAATTTTGCTGCCGCTTTATATAATACGGTAGCGTTCCGGCCCGTTCCAGTTACTTTTTTGTGTGAAAATTGTTAATGGGTTAACAACATCACGTTGTTCAACCTTCCCCATTTCCAAAATGTTCTTCATGTGTGTTTGCATCATTGTCAGGTGAGTTTTTCTGCCGTTTTATATATTAGGGTAGCATTCCGGCCCGTTCCGGATAGATTTTTGTGTGAAAATTGTTAATGGGTTAACGACATCACATTGTTCAACCATCCCCATTTCCAAAATGTTCTTCATGTGTGTTTGCATCATTGTCAGGTGAGTTTTTCTGCCGTTTTATATATTAGGGTAGCATTCCGGCCATTTCTGGGTACTTTTTAGTGGGATGATGTAGATTTTGGGCAGTAATGGGTTAATGGCAGCACATTGTTCAACCTTCTACATTTCCAAAATGTTTTCATGTGCGTTTGCATCATTGTCAGGTGAGTTTTGCTGCCGTTTTATATATTAGGGTAGCGTTCCAGCCGGTACCGGGTACTTTTTGGTTTGAAAATGTAGATTTTGGGCAATAATGGGTTAATGACAGCACATTGTTCAACATTCCCCATTTCCAAAATGCTCTTCATGTGTATAGAATTTGGGCAGTAATGGGTTAACGACATCACATTGTTCAACCTTCTCCATTACCAAAATGTTCTTCATGTGTGTTTGCATCATTGTCAGGTGAGTTTTGCTGCTGTTTTATATATTAGGGTAGCATTCTGGCCCGTTCCGGGTACTTTTTCGTGGGAAAATGTAGATTTTGGGCACTAATGGCTTAATGACAGTACATTGTTCAACCTTCCCCATTTCCAAAATGTTCTTCATCTGCATTTGCATCATTGTCAGGTGAGTTTTGCTGCCGTTTTGTATGTTAGGATAGCGTTCCGGGGCGTTCCGGGTACTTTTTTGTCAAAATGCAGATTTTGGGCAGTAATGGGTTAATGACAGCACATAGTTCTGCCTTCCCCGTTTCCAAAATGTTCTTTGTGTGTGTTTGCATTATTTTCAGGTGAGTTGTGCTGCCATTTTGTATGCTAGCGTAGCGTTCCGGCACGTTCCGGGTACTTTTTTGTGTTAAAATGCAGATTTTGGGCAGTAATGGGTTAATGACAGCACATAGCTCTGCCTTCCCCATTTCCAAAATGTTCTTCATGTGTGTTTGCATCATTGTCAGGTGAATTTTGCTGCAGTTTTATATATCAGGGTAGCGTTCCTGCCGGTACTGCATACTTTTTTATGTGAAAATGTAGATTTTGGGCAGTAATGGGTTAATGACAGCACATTGTTCTGCCTTCCCCATTTGCAAAGTGTTCTTCGTGTTTGTTTGCATCATTTTAAGGTGAGTTTTGCTGCCTTTTTATATATTAGGGTAGCGTTCCGGCCGGTACCGCGTACTTTTTCGTGCGAAATGTAGATTTTGGGCAGTAATGGGTTAATGACAGCACATTGTTCAACCATCCCCATTTCCAAAATTTTCTTCATGTGTGTTTGCATCATTTTAAGGTGAGTTTTGCTGCCTTTTTATATATATGGGTAGCGTTCTGGTCAGTACTGATTACTTTTTTGTTTGAAAATGTAGATTTTGGGTATTAACTGGTTAATGACAGCACATTGTTCAACTTTCCCCATTTCCAAAATGTTCTTCATGTGTGTTTGCATCATTTTAAAATGAGTTTTGCTGTATTTTTATATATTAGAGTAACGTTCCGGCTCGTTCCAGGTACTTTTTCGTGTGAAAATGTAGATTTTGGGCAATAATGGGTTAATGACAGCACATTGTTCAACCTTCCCCATTTCTTAAATGTTGTTCATGTGTGTTTACATTATTTTCAGGTGAGTTTTGCTGCCGTTTTGTATGTTAGGGTAGTGTTCCGGCCCGTTCCAGGTACTTTTTTGTGAAAATGCAGATTTTGGGCAGTAATGGGTTAATGACAGCACATAGTTCTGCGTTCCCCATTTCCAAAATGTTCTTCATGTGTGTTTACATTATTTTCAGGTGAGTTTTGCTGCCTTTCTATATATTAGGGTAGCATTCCGGCCCGTTCCGGGTACATTTTTGTGTGAAAATTGAGATTTTGGGCAGTAATGGGTTAATGTCAGCACATTGTTCAACCATCCCCATTTCCAAAATGTTCTTCATGTGTGTTTGCATCATTTTTAGGTGAATTTTGCTGCCGTTTTATATAATACGGTAGCGTTCTGGCCCGTTCCAGTTACTTCTTTGTGTGAAAATTGTTAATGGGTTAACGATATCAGGTTGTTCAACCTTCCCCATTTCCAAAATGTTCTTCATGTGTGTTTGCATCATTGTCAGGTGAGTTTTTCTGCCGTTTTATATATTAGGGTAGCATTCCGGCCCGTTCCAGGTACTTTTTTGTGAAAATGCAGATTTTGGGCAGTAATGGGTTAATGACAGCACATAGTTCTGCCTTCCCCATTTCCAAAATGTTCTTCATGTGTGTTTACATTATTTTCAGGTGAGTTTTGCTGCCGTTCTATATATTAGGGTAGCATTCCGGCCCGTTCCGGCTACTTTTTCGTGGGAAAATTTTGATTTTGGGCACTAATGGGTTAATTACAGTACATTGTTCAACCATCCCCATTAGCAAAATGTTCTTCATGTGTGTTTACATTATTTTCAGGTGAGTTTTGCTGCCGTTCTATATATTACGGGAGCATTCCGGCCCGTTATGGTACATTTTTGTGTGAAAATGTAGAATTTGGGCAGTAATGGGTTAATGACAGCACATTGTTCAACCATCCCCATTTCCAAAATGTTCTTCATGTGTGTTTGCATCATTTTAAGGTGAGTTTTGCTGCCTTTTTATATTTTAGGGTAGCATTCCAGCTGGTACGGGTAATTTTTCGTTTGAAAATGTAGATTTTGTGCAGTCATGCGTTAATTACAGCACATAGTTTTGCCTTCCCCATTTCCAAAAAGTTTTTCATGTGTGTTTGCATCATTTTTAGGTGAATTTTGCTGCCGTTTTATATAATACGGTAGCGTTCCGGCCCGTTCCAGTTACTTTTTTGTGTGAAAATTGTTAATGGGTTAACGACATCACATTGTTCAACCATCCCCATTTCCAAAATGTTCTT